>NC_067476.1:18602084-18902084 GCF_947179515.1 Apodemus sylvaticus
CTAGAAAGTAAAGAAGGACCATTGGCCAGGATATGGAGTTCGGGGATCCAAAAGTGGAGAATAGCAGGGTACAAATTATCTGAGGAAATCTGGGAGTAGGATTGGTCTTTCCAGAAAGAACATACTAATTGGTTATCTAATGCCAAATGGTCAACCCTGAAAATAGACATACAAATAATATTATATAGACCAAGGAGGCTATATTTAGAAATATACATGTGTATACATATACATACACATAAAATAATATACATCATATACATATATGCATCCAATAGTAGTTAATAAAACAAAAGACCATGAATTTGAAAGAAAGCCAAGAGAGGATATATGAGATAGCTTGAAGGGAGGAATAGCAAGAGATAAATGTAATCATAACTTGACAAATATAACTATAAAAATACAGTCATTGTCTAAATAATAGAGTTCATTCGATAGTGATTCAACAATGTGTTTGTCTTTTTAAAAAAGATTTATTTATTTTATTTTATGTATATGAGTACACTGTAGCTGTACAGATGGCCATTATGTGGTTGCTGGGAATTGAATTCAGGACCTCTGCTCACTGGAGAGATGGCTCAGCGGTTAAGAGCACTGACTGCTCTTCCAAAGGTCCTGAGTTCAATTCCCAGCAACCACATGATGGCTCACAACCATCTATAACAAGATATGGCTCCCTCTTCTGGAATGTCTGAAGACAGCTACAGTGTACTTACATATAATGAATAAATAAATCAAAAAGAAAGAAAAAGAAAAAGGATCTCTGCTCATTCTCGTTGGCCCTGCTTGCTCCAGTTGGCCTCCTTTGCTTCAATCCTGCTTGCTCTGGCCCAAAGATTCTATTTATTGTTATATCTAAGTACACTGTAGCTGTCGTCAGACACACCAGAAGAGGGTACCAGATCTCATTCTGGATGGTTGTGAGCCACCATGTGGTTGCTGGGCTTTGAACTCAGGACCTTTGGAAGAGCAGTCAGTGCTCTTAACTGCTGAGTCATATCTCCAGCCCCGTGTGTATCTTTTTTACAATAGGCTCCAATAATATAAAGTGGAAATGGTAGTTGGCATTTGCGGTGGTTGGAATATTCTTGGTTCATAGGCAGTGGCACTATTTGGAGTCATGGCCTTGTGGCAGTAGGTGTGGCCTTGGAGGAAGTGTGCCACTGTGTGACTTCTATGCTCAGGCCCCACCCAGTATGGAAGGAGAGTATCCTCCTAGCTGCCTGCAGAAGTGAATCTCCTTCTGCCTGCCTTGTGTAGAACTCCCAGCTCCTTCTCCAGCACCTGGACACTGCCATGCTTGCCTCCATAATGATAATGGACTGAACCTCTGGAACTGTAAGCCTGCCCCAATTAAATGTTTTATTTTATAAAAGTTGTCTCGGTCATGGTGTCTCTTCACAGTAATGAAACTCTAAGACAGAATTTGGTATCAGGAGTGAGGTATTGCTGGGATAGGTCTGACCATGCTTTTGTTGGGAAGAATGTGAATAGTGACCATGAAAAGCTTAGGTTCAGGCACAGTGGTATGCTGCAGGAAATAATAAAAAATGAATCCACACTATTCCTGCATGGCACTGGAGGGCTGGCGACCAGGCTCTGGTGGGCGATGGCCAGCCTGTTCTCATCTTGTGGAGACTCTGACTCAGAACTCCAAGTTCTCTCTACTCAGCTTGCTAAGTTCCCACTGGTGAGTCACTACCATGCCAGCCCCATGCTTCAAAACTCCCATGGCCTCTTGCGGTGCACAACTGGAAAATGCATACTTTGCTGCCGTACCTTTCTTTCTGGAACCCAGTCAAGCTGCCACATGAAAGAAAACATAACACAAACTTAGTTCAGAAACAATGGTAACTCAATCATTGGGCTCAGCAACTAGAATCCCAACTTTGTAAGCCATATTAAATCTAAATCCTCCAGTGGTGAATTCTGGTGGATTCTCCATCTAAACCAGGAGACACTAGTAGCTACATCTTGTTCCCATCCAAAAGCCCCTATCTCTCTCCAGCCTTCTCTCTTCCTCTGTCCTACCTAGAAGTCCAGCCTACTCACCCAGTGATTGGTTCCTTTATTCATTATGGGAAGGATCACAAGAAGTCATCTGAGTATGTGACTCATTCCTTGTTCCAGACAGGCCCTCCTGGAAAAGTGAAATTAACATCAAAATATAAACAGCACCCTTGAACACATGGGCACAGGGGAAAAGTTTCTGAACAGAACACCAATGGCTTATGCTCTAAGAATTAGAATCGACAAATGGGACCTCATAAAACTGCAAAGCTTCTATAAGGCAAAGGGCATAGTCAATAGAACAAAATGTCAACCAACAAATTTGGAAAAGATCTTTACTAATCCTACATCAGATAGAGGGCAAATATCCAACGTATATAAAGAACTCAAAAAGTTAGTCTCCAGAGAATCAAATAACCCTATTAAAAAATGGAGTACAGAGCTAAACAGGGAATTCTCAACTGAGGAAACTCAAATGACTCTAAAGCACCTAAAGAAATGTTCAGCATCCTTAGTTATCAGGGATATGCAAATCAAAACAACACTGAGATTCCACCTTACACCAGTCAGAATGGCTAAAATGAAAAACTCAGGGGACAGCAGATACTGGAGAGGATGTGGGGAAAGAGGAACACTTCTCCATTGTTGGTGGGATTGCAAGCTGATAAAATCACTCTGGAAATCAGACAATTAGACATAGTACTACCTGTGAACCCAGCTATACCACTCCTGGGCATATACCCAGAAGGTGCTCCTACATGTAATAAGGACACATGCTGCACTATGTTCATAGCTGCCTTATTTATAATAGCCAGAAGCTAGAAAGAACCCAGATGTCCCTCAACAGAGGAATGGATACAAAAACTGTGGTATATATACACAATGGAGTACTATTCAGCTATTAAAAACAATGACTTCATGAAATTCTTAGGCAAATGGATGGAACTAGGAAGTGTCATCCTGAGCAAGGTAACCCAGTCACAAAAGAACTCACATGGTATGCACTCACTAATAAGCGGATGCTAGTCCAAAAGCTCAAAATAAACAATTTACAATTCATCCAGCACAGGAAGCTCAAGAAGAAGGAGGACTTAAGTGAGGGTGCTATGGTTCCTCTGAGAAAGGGAATATAATACTCACAAGAGCAATAAGGGAGGCAATGTGTGGAGCAGAGTCTGAAGTAAAGGCCACCTAGCAATTGCCCTACCTGGGGATTCATCCTATAAACAGTCACCAAAACTTACACTACGACAAGAAGCATGTACCAAAAGGAGCATGCCATGGCTGTCTCTAGAGGGGCCCTGCCAGAGCCTTACAAATATAGAGGCAGAAACTAGCAACCAACTATTGGATTAGGCTTGGAGTCCCCGACGGAGGATCTGGAGGGTGGTTGGGAGGAGCTGAAGGGGTTTATAGCCCCATGGGAAGAACAATGACTTCGGACACCCAGACTTTCAGGGACTGAACCATTAATCACGGAGTACACATGGTTCCAGCCAAAAATGTGGCAGAGGAATGCCTTGTTGGGCATCAGTGGGAGGAGTGGTCTTTGGTCAGGTAAAGGCTAAATAGAGGCCCCAACGAAGGGAAATGGACTGGGGGTGGGGGTGGGTGGGAGGTGGGAGTGTGTTGGGTAGAGGGGCATACATGGAGGCAGGGGGTGGGAGGAGGGATAGGAAATCTTTTGGGATGGGGGAAATTGGGAAAGGTTTTACCATTGGCAATGTAAATGAAGAAGATACTCAATAAAAAATAAAAAAATAAAGAAGGAACAAGAGAAGTCTCACCTTGATGTTAAAAAAACAACCCCCAAAACAAACAAACAAACAAACAAACAAAAAACAGCACCAGGGCCATCCACAACACTTCCCACTCTCTGTCTACTTAAAAGACTCTTTGTATCTCAGATATAAATTGAGTACAACTATTACCATTTTGTAATTTATAAAGTACAAAATAGACCTAACACCCAGTCCATTATTTTTTTCAATTAAATAGAATACTCTGTTATCTATCCTAACTTCAAAAAAACTTATACTTCCATATGTTATGTCCTGGTTTAGCTTGTACACTATCTGAAAACTATCTTCTCAAATATATTTTCTCAATGTTAAATAGCATGGGTTAGCTATGAGATTATAAATAGTCTTTTGACCCCATCAGAAATCCAAGAGCGACCAATACTATCTGAAAATATAGGAAGCCTAACACAACTTCCGGAACTGAGACAAATTGCAAGACAGCTGCCTACCTATACAGCCCTAGTAAGCCAGGAAGTTGGAGCATCAGTCTTCAGCCTTCTGTCTCAGGATAATCTGACAGACTTGAAACACAGAAATTATTAAGGACTAGCTTATTCTGCCTCAGCAGAACTAAGTTGTCTTAACCTGTAACTTGTGTCCTCTCAAGGACAGTACAGGTCTACAGGAGAAACAGGCAATTTCTGCCCAGTGGCCACTTAGCTACAATGTACAACCTCACTTGGAGGTATAGAGGCTTAGCTGCTTCTTTGAATCTACAAATGGGAAGCTGTTAGGAGCAGATTTGTCTTAACAAGAAGTAAATAAATAACATTAAATGTCATATACTGTGGATTTCTGACATGAATTTGCTATTTGGCCCTTAAGTCACAGGCTTAAACATCTCGGATCAGTTTATAATAACAATTACATAAGGACTGGGTCCAAGCCCTGCACTTTTAAAATTTTTGTATCAATAGAAGAAATTTATACCAATGCAACCTTGATTCTGCATCAAAATAAATTCTGTACCAAAATAAGAAATTATGACTTCAACTTTGTAACAATTATAAAGATTTCTATCAAATGAGATTATGGCTATACTATCAATTCTAGTTCTTTTCTCCCTGTTACAATTATGACCATTTCTAAATTCTCCAGAAGACAATCGTCGAATAATCGCCTCCAGCCCAAAGCCCAGGGAACTGGGATGAAGACTCTTTATAACTTCCTCAAGCTGATTATGGGCATTGAGATATTTATGAAGGGAGGGAAGGGTAGGAAAAATGGGGGAATTGGTTGGCTTTAAGAAGGCCACACCAATGAATGATTGTTTTAGTCTCTGATGTCTTATGTCCTGACTGGATCCGGCTGAAAGTCCAAGACAGGAGTTCATGTAGGTTAGTTCGGCATGTTTGACAATGAGACTCACCAAGGCTGTATATTCTATAATACACAAATCTCAAAACAAAATGTTAGTATCATCAAGATAATTTTATAGTTTGATTCTCTGGAATCTAGTTCTTCTGGGGGTTTCCTTTCGTCATATCTGATCCACATTACTAGGGAACGTGTATAGACACTAATCACCTTTTCTAAAAATGCAAAGACAAAACCTTTTTTCCCAAATCAGCATATCTTTGAGCCTGTAACCAGAAAAATCTTTATTTTGACCTCTCTCCCAGAGGAGTAATATAACCACAAAACTCAAAATCACACCCATTTGAAAACAAATGAAGTAAACTAAAACACTGTCTGTGCCCATTCTTAGCCCTTTTCTATTTTACTGTGCAGGCTAATAATCCAGAATTCCTGTGGAGCCCACATTAAAGAATGTGAGATAGTTATCTTGCAGACCTATTATACCATATTTAAAACAATTAATTCACAGTTCTATATATACCTGCTTATAAGCAGGCAGCTAGTCAAGCCAGGATTTAAACCCCAAATTCCTGTGGAGCCCACGTTAGACAGACTTTGAATATCCTGTAAAATTTGTTAGAGCAATATATGTTTATACCATCTTTAAAGCAATTAATTCAAACTTTCACTAATATCTGCCTATAGGAAGCAGGTAATTTTTACTTGTTAAGCTCTCTGCCTAGAGCAGCCATCCTGTTATACCTTCTATCTGTTGGGCTCTCTACCTGGAGACACAGACATTTATTAATTAATAACTGTTCATAGCAGGTAATTATCACTTCCCTCTCTACTTGGAGTCCGTGACTACTTTTCTCTATCCTAGTTATGAACCATGGGTCAAATTTGGACAAAATCTGTATATATACATATATATATATATATATATATATATATATATATATATATATATATATATATATAATCTCCTAAAAGCAAATAATCTGTTTCATAAATTCACAGTTAAATCAATATCAGTACCAAGATGTAGGCAGCTTCCATTCTCTGGCTCTCTAACTCAGAGCAGCCACCTTGTCTCTTTCCATAGTAGGGGACCTCAGAGCCCTATTTCTTTGTTTCAAAGTTCCTGCAATTGAATCCATGACTGATCCTAGTGCCACCTTTCTGTGACTTAGAAAATAAAACTCTAATTCTCAGGCTAATGATCTTAAATTTCTAGTGGATTCTTGCCCACCAGAGCCTAACCTGCCATGCTGGCAATAGGAAAAGGTGGTGCCCAATATGGGGCACGAACCCATGACCCTGAGATTAAGAGTCTCATGCTCTACCAACTGAGCTAGCCAGGCTCTAGTGACTAGCTCACTAGCTATAGTGGGCAATGGCTGGCCTGTTTTCATCTCTTGGAGACTCTCTGACTCAGAGCTCTGAAATCTTCCTATTGCAGGAAATACTAAAAAAGCGGCACCATCCTGCCCTATACCCAGCTACTCTCAGGCCCCATGACCCCTCTTTGGTTTACCTGTCTCAGAGCTGCTTCTACCTTCTCAGCCATCTACACCCTGCGGCTAGTTGTCACAAATCCCTTTTACCCAGTAAATCAAAACTCTCAAAGCTTACAATTAATCAGTCAGATTTGTATATTAATAATTTCTCAAGTCAAAAGATGCCCACACACTAATTTCAGAGCCAATTGATGATATAAATTGCCATAAGACCATAAGACAAATTGTACTGTAATTATCCATCTCTTATAAGATACTCATAGCTACTTGTGGCTATTTAAAGCCATGTGGAATCTGGATCGTCTTTCTCTTCTTCCATCTTCCTTCTCTTCTGTCCTCTCTCTCCCATCTTTTAAAATTTCCACCTGCTTTTCTTTTCCACTGACCAATCACAGGCTTCTTGTTGTACTAATATTTAAATCAATTGGGGGAAAACACATGCCTTTAACCACAGAATTCAAGAGACAGAGGCATGCAGATCTCTGAGTTCAAGGTCAGCTAACAGAGCAAGTTCCAGGACAGCCAAACATAGGCATGTAATAAAACAAGGAGGCATTTCCCAGCTCCAGCAAGCCGCAGAACTGGGCAGATTCAACCATGTAGTTCTGACTTTAAGGTCAAGAATAGAAGAAGTTACTGGGAAAATTGATGCTGGTTAGCTAGAGCTAAGATATTAGCAGTAATTAAGAAAGGATAATCAGTGGAGGCCTGTGTTGGACCCAAGATTAACTAGCTTAGAACACTGTTCCATCAGTCCTTTCCCAGTCGTAGCCTCTCAGGACACAGCTGGCAGAGATGAGTTGCATATAGTCCCTCTGACCTTCATTGTCTATTTATGGGCTTGCCCTTTGATTCTGAGAAGCCTTGCAGAACCCCCAAGAGAGTCCTGCTCTCCTTTGGCGGCCTTCATGGGCCCAAGAGGGACCAGCTTGGAACATTGCCCCACTAGTTCTTAGCTAGTGTGATTTTCCCGACACTAACATCAATGGTCTGGCCTACTGCTACCCCCCCACCTTACCAAGAAATTCTACTGGCATCAGGATCATCCAGCCAACACCAAGGAAACCCAGATCCCTAAAGGACAGACTAAGAATGCAACGAACAAGGCCCAGGGCAATATGGCACTATCAGAGTTCAGCTAACTTGCTACAGCAAATCCTGGATATCCTAATGAAATTGAAGCACAAGAAAATGATCTTAAATCCAGTCTTATAATATCCAATATATACAAAGAACTCAAGAAGTTAGACCCCAGGGAACCAAATAACACTATTAAAAATGGGGTAGAGACCTAAACAAAGAATTTTCACCTGAAGAAATTCAGATGGCCGAGAAGCACCTTAAGAAATGCTCAACATCATTAGCCATTAGGGAAATGCAAATCAAAACAACCCTGAGATTTCACCTCATACCAGTCAGAATGACTAAGGTTAAAAACTCAGGAGACAGCAGGTGTTGGTGAGGATGTGGAGAAAGAGGAACACTCCTTCACTGCTGGTGGGTCGTAAGATGCTACAACCACTATGGAAATCAGTCTGGTGGTTCCTAAGAAAACTGGACATGACACTTCTGGAGGACCCTGCTATACCTCTCCTGGGCATATACCCAGAGGATTCCCCAGCATGCAATAAGGATACATGCTCCACTATGTTCATAGCAGCCTTATTTATAATAGCCAGAAGCTGGAAAGAACCCAGATATCCCTCAATGGAGGAATGGATACAGAAAATGTGGTATATACACACAATGGAATACTATTCAGCAATTAAAAACAATGAATTCATGAATTTTTTAGGCAAATGGATGGAACTGGAAAATATCATCCTAAGTGAGGTAACACAATCACAAAAGAATACACATGGAATGCAATCATTGATAAGTGGATATTAATTAGCCCTGAAGCTCTGAATACTGAAGATACAATTAGCATATCAAATGATTCCCATGAAGAAGGAAGAAGAGGGCCCTAATCCTGGAAAGGCTTGATCCAGCATTGTAGGGGAGTACCAGGACAGAGAAAAGGGAGGGGGAAAGATAGGAGAATGGATGGAGAGAAGAGGACTTATGGGACATATGAGGAGGGGGGAACTGGGAAAGGTGAAAGCTTTTGGATTGTAAACAAAGAATATAGAATATATATATATATATGTATATATATATATATAAAGATGATAGAGGCCTTTAAAGAGGAAACAATAAACCCCTTAAAAATATAATCAAATAGGTAAAAAATATAAATAAAATGGCCTAAGACCTGAAAAGGGAAATAGAAACAATAAAGAAAACAGGAATAGAGGCAGTTTTGGAGATGGAAAACCTAGGAAAGAGAACAGGAACTACAGACATAAACATTCCCAACAGAAACCAGGAGATAGACGAGAGAATATCAAGCATAGATGATACAATAGAAGAAATCAATAGATTTGTCAAAAAATGCAAAGTGTAAAAAGTTCACAATGTAAAACAGCCAGGAAATTTGAGACCCTATGAAAAGACCAAAACTAATGATAGGAATAGAAAAAGAATAGAGACTCCCAGCTTAAAGGCACAGAAAACAACTTCAACAAAATCATAGAAGAAAGTTTCCCTAACATAAAGAAAGAGATGCTTATAAATGTACAAGAAGCTTTCAGAACACCAAATAGATTGGCCCAGAAAAGAAAATACTTCTGCCACATAAAAATCAAAACACTAAATGCACAGAACAAAGAAAGAATATTAAAAGCTGCAAAGAGAAAAGGCCAAGTAACATATAAAGGCAGACCTATCAGAATTACACACAATTTCTCAACTGAGACTTTAAAAGCTAGACGGGCTTGGGCAGATGCCTTGCAGACCCTAAGAGACTACAGATGTCAGACCAGGTTACCATACCCAGCAAAACTGTCCATCACCATAGATGGAGAAACCAAGATATTCCATGACAACACCAAATTTAAACAATATCTTTCCACTAAAAATACAAAGAATCAACAAAACAAAGATCTGGTTCATTGAAAAAAATCAATCATATAGACAAATCTGAAATTTTAATTTTTAAACTTTATTTTTAATGATAGTTCTTAAACATTTTAACCTTTCTTGTAACCTACCACCTACCAGAGGTAGTAGAAAAGAAAGGCTATGGGGGAAATGGACCTTTTTAGGAAGGTTCTTTGGAGTATTTATTTATTTATTTATTTATTTATTTAATTTATCAACCCCCCCATCCCACATCTGCCCTCCCCCTCCCCTTTGCCTGTATGAGGGTATTCCCCTATCCACCCACCCTCTCCCACCCCACTGCTCTAGTATCTTTCTATGCTGGGGCATCAAACCTTCTCAGGACCAAGGGCCTACACTTCTACTGCTATCAGGCAAGGCCATCCTCTGCTACATATGGATCTAGAGCCACGAATACCTTCAGGTACACTCCTTGGTTTGTGGTCTATTTTCTGGGAGAACTGGGTGGTCAGACCAGTCTATGTTGTTCTTCCAATGGGGGTGCAATCCCCCTCTGCTCCTCCAGTCCTTATGCCAGCTCCCCCACTAGGTTTTCTGAGCTCAGTCTGATGGCTGGTTCCAAGCATCTACATTTGCCTTGGTTGGTTGCTGGCTGGACCTCCCAAGAAACCACCACCCCAGGTTCCTGTCAGCAAATGCCTCTTGACCACAACAGTGTTAGGTTTGGTGTCTGCAGACATGTTGTATTCCCAGGTGGGGCAGTCCCTGGATGGCCCTTCCTTCAGTCTCTGTTTTTTGTTCCTGTTCTTTCTTTGTGGGTGGCACCATCCCTCTATGGGGCCATGCCATCTACTGGAGGTGGTCTCTACAGGTTCTATCTTCTTCTCCTCTGTGCATTTTGACTAAAGTCATTCCTGTCTGGTCTTGGGAGCCTCAGGCTTCCCTGGTGTCTGGGACCCTCCAGTGACTATCCCCCATTCCTCATTCCCCTTGCTACATATTTTTGTTCGATTTCCTGACCCTCTGTACATCTCTTACTTCTCCTCTAGTTCTTGATATTGCCCCTTTATTTCCTCCCTCCCCTCTCTCCCTCCCAGGTCCTCCTCTCTCCCCACCTCCCACGATCATCCTGTTCTCCCCTCAATGCAGGACTGAAGCATCCACACCCTGGTCTTCCTTCCTTCTAAGCTCTATATGGTCATGTGCATGGATTGTATCATGGGCATTGTGAGCTTTTGGGCTAATATCCACTTATCAGTGAGTGCATACCATTTGTATACTTTAGTGTCTGTGTTACCTCACTCAGGATATTTTCTAGTTCCATCCATTTGCTTGAGAATTTCATGAAGTCATTGTTTTTAATTGCCAAGTAGTACTGCATTGTGTAAATGTACCACATTTTCTGTATCTATTCTTCTATTATTTATGTTCTTCTTAAAGTCCTCTATCATCTTCATGAAATGAGACTTTAGATTTAAATCTTGCTTTATAGGTGTGTTGGGGTATACAGGACTTTCTGTGGTGGGAGAACTAGGTTCTGATGTTGCCAAGTCAAATTGGTTTCTGTTGTGTATGTTCTTATGCTTGCCTCTTACCATCTGGTTATCTCTGGTGTTATCTGGCCTCCCTGTCTGTCCTCCTCCCTGGAGTCTGTCCTTCCTATGAGTCTGTGATCCTGGATGTGTCAGAATATCTGGGGAGTAGAGCTGGAGTCTGTGATCCTGTGATCCTGGATGTGTCAGAATACCTGGGGAGTATTCTGCAGGGGATATGCAAGCTGCAAGTGGGTTGTGTACTGTGGGTTTGGATCTAGAGCAGAGGCTCTGTTCCTGGCACAGGTGGGAACTGGAACATGCACAGGTCTTTGGCTGCCATGGAGTCCAATTTATACCCTTTGAGCACATGTGCCCTCCATGTGCCTTGCCTCAGCACTGGTCTTGCCTCAGTGAGAGTCCTGCCTCAGCATTTCATCCAACTAGTGTTGTAAGATCTTTCCTATCCTGTTCACATTGAGGCAGTGAGAGGCCAGTGATTGGAGGGGAGAGAGGCCGAGGAATGCAAGAGTGTGGTGTGTGTGTGTGTGTGTGTGTGTGTGTGTGAGAGAGAGAGAGAGAGAGAGAGAGAGGGGGGTGGGGGTGGGGGGTGGGGGGTGGGGAAGTGTGCCAAGATGGAATCAGACATAATCTTGCCTAAAGTTTAGAAATGGGGATAAGACTTTTATCATTGTAAATTGACATCTTGTAATTGTGAGTTTCATATACCATGAACCCAACTGGCAAATTAAGTGTTGAGAGTCTGTTCTACGGGGTAATTTGGGGAACCATGGTCTGGGGAACTATAGGAGCTGGGAGCTCCTGGGTAGTGTGGGTACTGGATGGAAGCGAGAGAAACTTGGGGTTCCCCATCAGAGAGATGGCAGTCAGAGAGTGAGACTGCGCTAGGCCTATAGCCACGGGAGACCTGAGGGATTGAGCTCTGCAGGTTGTTGGTTGGTTCTCCTGCAGTTATGATGGGCGTGGGAACAAGATGGGTCATTTTTAAAAATAATACCCACTATAAATTAGCCAGAGTCCTTGGAATTGGCAACAAACTGCAGTATATTTCCAGACATTTTTTTGGTTTGTTTCTCTCTGTGGTGCCCCGACAAATGTAGCTCAACTATTCAATGTAAGGTGGACCAATATATCTGTGTCCTTCGTGAAAAATCCTTCATCTTGTGCCCTTCCATGTGTTTGTTTTAGCAGAACATCCTTTCATCTGTGTTTGCTTCAGTGAAACCTTTCTTCACAAGTCTACCTTAGCTTTTCGCACCAATGTCTACATTAATGAAATGTTCCTTCACATGTTTGCCCAAGAAAACACCATGCAACAGATTCTTCCAAAGAACCTTTAAGCTTCCACTTCACAAGCCCTTAGCTAAACTAACCAAGAGTCAAAGAAACAGTATCCAAATGAACAAAATCAGTAATGAAAAGGGAGATATAACTGATACTAAGGAAATTCAAAGGAACATTAGGTCTTACTTCAAAACCTGTCCTCCACAAAATTGGAAAATCATAATGAAATGGAAAATTTTCTAGACAGATACCATTTACCAAAGTTAAGTCAAGGTCAGATAAACTCTTTAAACAGCCCCATGAACCCTAAAAAAATAGAATCAGTCATTAAAAAAAGCTTAGGGCCAGCCAGTTTTAGTGCAGGATTCTATGGACATCCAAAGAAGAGCTAATACAAATACTCTGAAAAATATTCCACAAAATAAAAACAGAAGAAACACTACCTAATTAATTCTATGAGGCCACAGTTACTCTGACACCTAAACCACACAAAGACTCAAACAATGAAAGAGAACTTCAGACCAATTTCACTTGTGAATGTCAACACAAAAATACTCAATAAAATTCTTGCAAACCGAATCCAAGAACACATCAAAGACATCATCCATCAAGATCAAGTAGGTTCATCCCAGGGATGCAGGGATGGTTCAATATATGAAAATCTAACAATGTAGTCCACTACAGAAGCAAACTGAAAGAAAAAAAGTCACATGATTACCTCAGTAGATGCTGAAAAAACATTTGATAAAATCCAACACCCCTTCATGTAAAAGGTATTAGAGAAGTCAGGGAAATTAGAAAAATAGGACACATACATAAATATAATCAAAGCAATATACAGCAAGCCAATAGCCAACATCAAACTAGATGCAGAAAAACTTAAAGCATTTCCACTATAATCAGGGACAAGACAAGGCTACCCTCTCTCTTCCTAGCTATTCAATATAGTACTTGAAGTTCTAACCAGAGAAATAAGTCAACTAAAGAAGATCAAGGGGATACAAATTGGAAAGGAAGAAGTTAAAGTATCACTATTTGCAAATTATATGATAGTATATATAAGCAAAAATTCGATCAGAGAACTCCTACAGCTTATAAACACCTTTAGCAAAGTGGCTGGATACATATTAACTCAAAGAAATCAGTAGGCCTCCTTTATATAAGTGATAAATGGGTCAAGAAAGAAATTAGGCAACAACACCCTTTATAAAAACCTTGAATAATATAGAATATCTTGTTGTAACTCTAATGAAGCAAGTAAAAGATCTATATGACAAGAACTTCAAGTCTCTGAAGAAAAATATGAAGAAGCTATCAGAAGATGGAAAGATCTCCCATGCTCATGGATAGGTAGGATTAACATAGTGAAAGTAGCTGTTTTACCAAAGGCAATCTACAGATTCAATGCAATCCTCATCAAAATTCCAACACAAAGTTTATAGACCTTGAAAAAAAGAATTTCAACCTCATATGGAAAAACCAATCCTGATCAATATAAGAATTTCTGGAGGTATCATCATCCCTGATCTCAAACTGTGCTACAGAACAATAGTGATAAAAACTGCATGGTATTTATACAGAAACAGACACATTGATCAGTGGGATTCAATCGAAAATCTGGAAATAAACCTACAGACTTGATTTTTTGATAAAGAATGTAAAACCATATAATGGGAAAAAGAAACCCAACAGATGGTGCTGGTATAACTGTATGTCTGCATGTAAAAGAATGCAAATACATCCATATTTATCACTCTGCACAAAATTCAAGTCTAAGAAGATTGAGGACCTCAAGAAAAAACCAGATACATGAAATCTCATAGAAGAGAAAGTGAGAAGTACCCCTGAACGCATTGGTACAGGAGACAATTTCTTGATCAGAACACCAGTGGCTCAAGCTCTATGATCAATAATTGATAAATGGGACCTCATGAAACTGCAAAGCTTTTGTAAGGCAAAGGACACTGTCAATAGGACAAAACAGCAGCTTATAGATTGGGAAAATATCTTTACCAACCCTCCATCTGACAGAGGGCTAATATCTAAAATCTATGAAGAACTCAAGATCCTTTCCCAGTCTGTTGGTTGACATTTTGTCCTTTTGACGGTGTCCTTTGCCTTACAGAAACTTTGTAGTTTTATGAGGTCCCATTTATCAATTCTAGATCTTAGAGCATAAGCTATTGGTGTTCTATTCAGGAACTTTTCCCCTGTGCCCATGTCCTCCAGGGTCTTCCCCAGTTTCTTTTCGATTAGTTTCAGTGTGTCAGGTTTTATGTGGAGGTCCTTGATCCATTTGGAGTTGAGCTTGGTACAAGGAGATAAGAATGGATCAATGCACATTCCTTTGCATACTGACCTCCAATTGAACCAGCACCATTTGTTAAAAAGACTATCTTTTCTCCACTGGATGCTTTCAGCTCCTTTGTCGAACACCAAGTGACCATAGGTGTGTTGGTTCATTTCTGGGTCTTCAATCCTATTCCATTGATCTACTTGCCTGATATTGTACCAATACCATGCAGTTTTTATCACTATTGCTCTGTAGTAGAGTTTAAAGTCTGGGATATTGAATCCCCCTGAAGTTCTTTTACTGCTGAGAATAGTTTTAACTATCCTGGGTTTTTTGTTATTCCAGATGGATTTGAGAATTGCTCTTTCTAGCTCTATGAAGAACTGGGTTGGGATTTTTATGGGAATAGCATTGAATCTGTAGATTGCCTTTGGCAAGATGGCCATTTTAACTATATTAATCCTGCCAATCCACGAGCATGGAAGGTTTTTCCATTTTCTGAGATCTTCTTCGATTTCCTTCTTCAGAGATCTGAAGTTCTTCTCATATAGGTCTTTCACTTGTTTGGTTAGAGTCACCCCAAGATACTTTATGCTGTTTGTAGCTATTGTGAAGGGGGTCATTTCCCTAATTTCTTTCTCAGTCTGCTTATCCTTTGAATATATAAAGGCTACTGATTTGCTTGCATTTTGTAGCCAGCCACTTTGCTGAAGTTGTTTATCAGCTGTACGAGTTCTCTAGTAGAGTTTTTAGGGTCACTTAAGTATACGATCATATCATCTGCAAATAGTGATAGTTTGACTTCTTCCTTTCCAATTTGTATCCCTTTGACTTCCTTCTGTTGTCTAATTGCTCTAGCTAGGACTTCAAGAACTATACTGAAAAGATATGGAGAGAGGGGGCAGCCTTGTCTAGTCCCTGATTTTAGTGGGATTGCTTCAAGTTTCTCTCCATTTAGTTTGATGTTGGCTACCAGTTTGCTCTATATTGCTTTTACTATGTTTAGATATGGGCCTTGAATTCCTGTCTTTTCCAAGATTTTTAACATGAAAGGATGCTGAATTTTGTCAAATGCTTTTTCAGCATCTAATGAAATGATCATGTGGTTTTTTTTTCTTTGAGTTTGTTTATGTAGTGGATAGCATTTATGGATTTCCTTATATTGAACCATCCTTGCATCCCTGGGGTGAAGCCTACTTGATCATGGTGGATGATCGTTTTGATGTGTTCTTGGATTCGGTGGGCAAGAATTTTATTTAGTATTTTTGCATCGATATTCATAAGGGAAATTGGCCTGAAATTCTCTTTCTTAGTTGGATCTTTTTGTGGTTTTGGTATCAGCGTAATAGTGGCTTCGAAGAAGGAGTTGGGTAGTGTTCCTTCTGCTTCTATTTGGTGGAAAAGTTTGAAGAGTATTAGTGTTAAGTCTTCTTTGAAGGTCTGATAGAATTCTGCACTGAAACCATCTGGTCCTGTGCTTTTTTTGGTTGGAAGCCTATCTATGACCCCTTCTATTTTTTTAGGGGTTATGGGTCTGTTTAGATGGTCTATTTGATTTTGGTTTAATTTTGGTAATTGGTATCTAAGAAAATGTCCATTTCCTCCAGATTCTCCAGTTGTGTAGAGTACAGGTTTTTGTAGAAGGATCTGATGATTTTTTGAATTTCCTCGGTTTCTGTTGTAATATCTCCATTTTCATTCCTAATTTGTTAATTTGGATACTTTCTCTGTGCCCTTTGGTTAGTCTGGCTAAGGGTTTATCTATCTTGTTGATTTTTTCAAAGAACCAGCTTTTGGTCTTGTTGATTCTTTGTATGGTTCTCTTGGTTTCTACTTGATTGATTTCAGCCCTGAGTTTGATGATTTCCTGTCTTCTCCTCCTCCTGGGTGAATTAGCTTCTTGTTCCAGGGTTTTCAGTTGTTCCATTAATATTCTAGTGTAAGCTCTCTCGAATTTCTTTTTGGAGGCACTCAAAGCTATGAGTTTTCCTCTTAGCACTGCTTTCATTGTGTCCCATAGATTTGTGTATGTTGTGCCTTCATTTTCATTAAATTCTAAGAAATCTTTGATTTCTTTCTTTATTTCTTCCTTTACCAAGGTATCATTGAGTATTGTTCAGTTTCCATGTGTATGTGGGCTTTCTGTTGTTTTTACTGTTATTAAAGACCACTTTTACTCCATAGTGATCTGATAGGAGGCATGGGATTATTTCAATCTTCTTATATTTGTTGAGTTCTGTCTTGTGACCAACTATATGATCTATTTTGGAGAAGGTACCATGAGGTGCTGAGAAAAAGGTATATTCTTTTGCTTTGGGATAAAAAGTTCTATATATATCTGTTAACTCCAATTGGTTCAAAGCTTCAATTAGTTTCATTGTCTCCCTGTTTAGTTTCTGTTTTCCTGCTCCGTCCATTGGTGAAAGTGGAGTGTTGAAGTCACCCACAATTATTGTGTTAGGTGCAATATGTACTTTGAGCTTTAGTAAAGTTTCTTTTATGAATGAGGGCGCCCTTGTATTTGGGGCATAGATGTTCAGGATTGAGAGTTCTTCTTGTTGGATTTTTCCTTTGACCAGCAAGTAGTGACCTTCTATGTCTCTTTTGATGACATTAGGTTGAAAGTCAATTTTATCTGAAATTAGAATGGCAATGCCGGCTTGTTTCCTGGGACCATTTGCTTGTAGAATTGTCTTCCAGCCTTTTACTCTAAGGCAGTTTTTGTCTTTGACATTGAGGTGTGTTTCCTGTATGCAGCAAAATGAAGTTATGTTTACATAACCAGTCTGTTAGTCTATATCTTTTTATTGGGGAATTGAGTCCATTGATGTTAAGAGATATCAAGGAGTAGCTGTTATTGCTTCCTAACATTTTTGATTTTAATTTTATACGTGTGTGGTTATCCTCTTTGGGTTTGATGAAAGAAGCTTAATATCCTGCTCTTTCCAGGGTATAGTTTCCCTTGTTGTAATGGTGCTTTCCCCCTACTATCCTTTGTAGGGCTGGGTTTGTAGAAAGATATTGTGTAAATTTGGTTTTGTCATGGAATATCTTGGTTTCTCCATCTATAGTAATTGAGAGTTTCGCTGGGTATAGTAGTCTCGGCTGACATTTGTGTTCTCTTAGAGTCTGCATGAGCTCCGCCCAGGATCTTCTAGGTTTCATGGTCTCTGGTGAGAAATCTGGTGTAATTCTGATAGGTTTTCCTTTATATGTTACTTTCCCCTTTTCTCTTACTGCCCTAAGTATTCTTTCTTTGTTTAGTACATTTGGGGTTTTGATTATTATGTGACGGGAGGTAGTTCTGTTCTGGTCCAGTCTGTTTGGAGTTCTGTAGGCTTCTTGTATATTCATGGGTATGGGGTGGGGAGTGGTCGGTGGTCAGACTAGGAGGGGGATGAAGACTGAACTTTAAAAAGGAATTAAAGAATAGAAATTTGAAAAAAAATTAAAAATATAAAAATATTATGATATTTAAAAAATGGGGTAGAGAACAGAATTTTCAACAGAGGAATCTCAAATGAACGAGAAGCAATTAAAAATGTTTAATGTTTTTAATCATCAGGAAAATGCAAATCAAAACAATTCTGAGGTTCCATCTTACACCCATCACAATGACTATGGTAAAAAAACTCAAGAGACAGCCATGCTGGTGAGGATGTAGAGCAAGGGGAACTCTCCATCATTGCTGGTGGGAGTGCAGACGTGAACCACCACTTTGGAAATCAATTTGATGGTTTCTTAGAAAACTGGAATAGTTATACTTCAAGACCCATCTATACCACTCCTGTACACATACACCCAAAAGATGAATATTGAAGACAATATTCACTGATCAAAGCCAGAAACTTTAATGGTGCCAGACCTTTTAACAGTTTGGGCAAACCCTTCTCCCGAGACTCCAGGCTGAGTTCTGGTGGAAATTGTCTAGCTTCTCTTGGAGGTCCTCGTCTTGACTGCTCCAGCAGCTGGGTGGGTCACCTGCTTAATTTAGGAATTCCTAGACCTGGAGGAACAATGATCTTAACCTTTACTTCAAGCACTCCACCCTAGGTGGAGCAGGATCCTGGCTATCTGGGAGAAGTTAACCTTGACCATAGTCAAGTACACTCTTAGCACTCCACCCAAGGATAAAAATTCCTGCTTTAACCTACTTCCCTTTTATGTCCTAAAGGCAGATTCCTGCCCTGAGCCAGGGATTGTCCTTGACCAAAGTCAAACTCAAACCAAGTGCGTGACTGCCCCAATATGGCTCTGTACATTCATGGGCATCTCTCTCTTTAGGTTAGGGAAGTTTTCTTCCATAATTTTGTTGAAGATATTTGCTGACCCTTTAAGTTGTAAATCTTCACTTTCATCAATACCTATAATCCTTAGATTTGGCTTTCTCATTGTGTCCTGGATTTCCTGGATATTTTGGGTTACAAGTTTTTTGCATTTTGCATTTTCTTTAACTGTTGAGTCCATGGTTTCTATGGTATCTTCAGCATCTGAGATTCTTTCTTCTATCTCTTGTATTCTGTTGTTGATATTTGCATCTATGGTCCCTGATTTCTTCCCAAGGTTTTCTATCTCCAAAGTTGTCTCCCTTCGTGCTTTCTTAGTTGTTTCTACTTCTGTTTTTCTCTCCTTCCACAACTTCCTGGGCAGAACGCAGGCCAGAGCCTGGCGGGCTGGCAGACAAAAGCCACCTACATGCTCAGTTCCTGAGTGCAGGCAGACCCCTGGCAGTTTGCACCACCAGAAATCTAAAGCTCAGGGTGTTACAGAACCTAGTGATCCTTTTGCGTCCCTGCAGACAGCACATATCGGGAGATTTTTCTTTTCTGGTCCAATCTGTTTGGTTTTCTATAAGCTTCTTGAATATTTATAGCCACCTCTTTCTTTAGGTTAGAGAAATTTTCTTCTATGACTTAATTGAAGATGTTTTCTGGTCCTTTGAAATGGGCCTCTTCTATTCCTATTATTCTTAGGTTTGAACTTTTCATTGTGTCCTGAATTTCCTGGATGCTTTGGGTTAGGAACATTTTACACTTTGACTGATGTGTCAATATCTTCTATGCCTGAGATTCTCTCTTCTGTCTTTTGCATTCTGTTGGTGATGCTTGCATCTGTAGGTCCTAGTCTCTTTTCTAGGTTGTCCATCTCCAGGGTTGCCTCCATTTGCCATTTCTTTATTGTTTCCATTTTCATTTTTAGGTCTTGGACAGTTTTGTTTAATTCTCTCACCTGTTTGATTGTATTTTCCTGTGTTTCTTTAAGGGATTTATTTGTTTCCTCCTTAAGGGCTTCTACCTGTTTGGCTGTGTTTTTCTGTATTTCTTTAAGGGAGTTATTTATATCCTCCTTAAAGGCCTCTATCATTTTCATCTATTCTAGACTTGCTATTCTCATGTATTAGAATATCCAAAGCTTGCTGTAGTAGGGGTCCGGGTTCTGATGGTGCCATATTGCATTGGCTTCTGTTGATTATGTTCTTGTACTTGCCATCTGGTTGTCTCTGATGTTTGTTTACTTGAATGTCCTGCACTGGAGTAGGCCTCTTGAGAGGCAGGTGGAGCTGTCTTGGGTTTAAGCAGTTCTCCTGGGAGACTGGTAGAAGTGTGTGGTATGCTGTGGTGGGTATGTTGCTCCTTGGTGGAGCTGATACAGGCACAGACCTGAAGGAAGGTGGAGCTCAAGTCTGCTAGGCTTGCTGGGGTCCTTGCAGGTGGTTGTATTGGGGCAGCTGGTGAGGGTGTCTCACTTGTGTGTTTCAGGTTAGAGTCTGCTTCTTTGGAGGCAAGTATAGCTGTGGGTGGCACACAGTGAGCTGCTCCTTGACCACTCTGGTGTGGGTGTGGACCAGAAGCTGTAAGTATTTTTAAAGATACAAGTTCTTGTTCTACCTAGTGCACCTTGCAGAAAATCTTTAATTTGTTTGAAATTGAAGGAATTGGGCATTAAAGTGGATGCATTATGTAGAAAAAGTGCATGAAACCGATATTATAGTATTATTAATAATAATAAGCTTAGTGGTTAAAACCAAACAAAAATGATTAAGATAGCATTGCTTTGGAAAGAAACTTGTATAATCTGTTTTTCAGGTTATAACATTCACATAAATATAAAATGAAAATTAATGAACTTAATAATAAAATAAATATGGAATTTGCTCTATGCTAGTGAGAATGATAACCAATGGATTAATGTTCTGCATTACTATGGCTGATTGATCATGTCATATATGTAAGAGAAAATAGATAAAGCAACATATGAGTTATACACCTAGACAGAATTTTTAAGAAATATCTTTGATTAAGTGTACCCATAGTTTTGGATATTAAAATTTAGAAATTAGATTTACATAAAATGGGGAAAGGTGTCTTTTTTAAAAAAATGAAGGAAATACTTCTTTATTTTCCAATTTTATCTAATAATATGTTGCAATTGAAATAAAACTATTAAGGTACTCATCAGTAAAAAGCTCAACTTTCAAAAGTAGGATGATTTTGCTCCATTTGACTCTTTACATGTCAAATTTTTTCCTTGGTCCCTTAGCAAAATATCTTGCTCATGCTACTTTCTAAACGAGTTGACCATTGAGTGACTTAATCTAGATCTTAGCTTACATGCATATAATTTAAGAGTGTAAGCACCAAATATTCTCCAAATTAGTAGCTTACAACATTAACCTAAATGTATTAGCATTAGAATGTACTTTTCACTACTATGGAATAATTTGTTCCCCTTCTTTACTAAAATTATTGTTTTTATTGTTCAGGTTTAGTAGGGGGGAATTTGCTTGCTCAGTTTGATTGTGAGACCACAGATATAGGCACTGTTCAAGCACCTTCTATAAACTTAGGCTTGTATGAATATACAAGCTCTGCATGCTATAAGAAACAAAGTATTTTACCCTTTCTCAAGATAAAGAAAAGTTTCATAATATGTCAAATAAATAGAAAAAACGAATTGCTACTGTGTTTACATCATCACAAAAATGACAGGCTTTATAAACTGGAATAATTGCTTTACAGCAATCTATAGATTGATTTTCATGGCAGCAAAGAAAGACTTACCAAGTATTCTAAAATACTTATTTGAAGTGTCCTCTGAAATCAGAGAAAAACAAACAAGCTGCGTTGACAACAATAACACAGACGTGTTATTGACCATGTAGACATGGTCAGTGTGTGAAATGTCAGATGATCAGTATGCTGACATAGTGCAAAAGCAGTGCCTGCAGGCAGCTGTGACATTTCTGGCTCATGAAGACTCTTTCAGGATGCTGTAGCCTGCATGCCCCTGTTCTCCTCTATACTCACAGCTTGTACTCTTGTGTGTTTGTGAAGTACCAAGAGACTCCAATTGTGAAGGCCAATAATTGGACTCTCAGCCAAATTCTGCACATCACCTTGACATTTTGTTTTCTCTGTCTCTTGCTCCATATGAGACATCACCAAGCAGTCACCTATGCCTTGCAGCAGACCACATTTGGAGTTCTGTTCACTATGGCTGTTTTCCAGGGAGTTGGCTAAAACCATTATTATGGTTCTGGAATCTTCCTGGTTCAGGAAGGAAAATGAGTTCTATGATGATGTCAGAGCACCTAAATTCATTAATCCTTTTGTGTTGATTCTACTTATTCTCTGGAATGTGGTTAGAATCACCTCTTCCTTTTGTTAACACAGATGCACACACTGACCATGGCCGCATCATCATTGTATGTAAGAAGGTCTCAGCCACTGCCTTCCTCTGCATTCTCGAAGGTTTGGGCTCTCTGGCTCTTTGGACCTGCACTATTGTTTTCTGTGCCAGAAAATTACCTGACACTTAAATGAAGCCAAGTTCCTGACCTTCAGTATGCTGCAGTTAGTGCCAGGGTGACTTTTCTCCAGTCTACCTCAGTACCCAAAGGCAAGTCATGATGGCTGTGGCTGTCTTTTCCATCTTGGCCTGTAACGCAGGTCTGATGACATGCATCTTTTTTTTTTTTATATATATAAGAATGCTTCATCAACTTGCTTATACCTGATAAAACTTATTTTAAATCTTTCAGGTTTATCCATATAGCAGCATGTACTTGTAGAAATGGGTTGGAGGAAATGGGGCTGGACGTGATTAAAATACATTGCATGCATATATGAAGGTCTTATTAAATAAAGTTTTCAAGGATAAGAAAAGTTTATGAACTCTTGATTTTCTAAAAATGTAAGTCATTTGCTAAGTTGCTACATTGCCTGTGATAAAATTGTACTATTATAGCTGGCAAATATTATATGCTCTCTCCACAAATAAATCACTGTTATTTTTCTTAAATAATATTAGTGGAGCAGAGTGCAAACTATTGTTAATATTAATCCTGTCATTTTCTCCCATGGGCGAGTCAGCTATCGTTTACTTAGCATAAGCCTCCAGTGATGGACGTTTTTCTTGTCAACAGCCTCAAATTTGGATCACTTGAGTCAGAAGTCTCATCTGAAGAGTTGTCAGAATTCCCTTCATTGATATGGGAAGACCCAGCCCAAACATGGGTGACATCTAGTAGCAGCTCAGCTGAAGGGGCATGGCTTCTCTCTGGCACACTTGGTCTTTACTCCTGCTTCCAAACCAGTTTCCCTTGTATCAGCTGGTGATGATTGGTTTACTTACACCAGAATCAGTATTTCAAGTTCCATTCTATGCAAAAGAAGCCAAAAGGTGTTTCCTGATTCTGAAATACCACAAAGAAAACCTTTACTCCATGACTTAAAGGTCCTTTTCCCAAATCTTGAGATCCAAATGCATGCCATCAAACAAGAATTAGTGATGTTATTGGGTCCTTTGAGTTATTAGAATAGCGAATCTCCATGGAGTAAGGTTGTTCTCCTCCTTTTAAACCAATAAAGGCTCTTATATTTATGACCTATATACAATAATAACAATTATAAAACCTATCAGGTAAAAGTTACATTCACAATGTCCAGTCCATTTGTATTTGGCCACATTGGAGAAAGTACTCTATTATTTATCTTATCTTGGCGAGTCCATAGTTATGTACCTAATTCACTCTCTATTATGGCTTGCATTTATCAACCCTAAATAACTTTAATAGGAGAAGTGATCTCTAAAGATTTTGAGAAAATCCAAACTGCCAAATGTCTTAACTGTGGTAATAAAAAAATGTAGGTAGAACCAAGCTAATTCCTAAAGAAGGCCTGTGCCTTCTGGGATATGCAGAAGATTGACAAAGGCTGGCACTGGACTAATGAACGTAGATCAGCAAGAGACAGAATAACCCCTTGTTGGGAAAAAAAAAAGGAGAGCCTGTTGCAGGCCCCAACATCAGATTCAAATTAGCCATCTCAGGTCAGCAGCCAAGCATGGATATGAGGTGACAAAGAGTGGAGTGGGATTGGGGTGCATGGTGTGAAACTCCCAAAGAATCAATGCAAAGTTTAAAGAATTTCTTTAAAAAAAAGTTAGGAACCGGGCGGTGGTGGCACACGCCTGTAATCCCAGCACTCTGGGAGGCAGAGGCAGGCAGATTTCTGAGTTCGAGGCCAGCCTGGTCTACAGAGTGAGTTTCAGGACAGCCAGGGCTATACAGAGAAACCCTGTCTTGAAAAAACCAAATTCAAAAAACCAAAAAAACAAAACAAAACAAAACAAAACAAACAAAACAAAACAAAACAAAAACAAAAAACAGTTAGGCTTCATGAGAAAGGCATGCAAGGCCATTATTTTTGGTTATTTTAGAAATGACCATAGAGGTGAAGCAAACCTGTAAGAACGATGTGACATGAATAGCACACTTTTTTGTTTTTAAAGTTGAATTGTTGTGCTGGGGGGGTTGCAAATTGGTACAACCACTCTGGAAATCAGTCTGGCAGTTCCTCAGAAAACTGGGCACGTCACTCCCGGAGGATCCTGCTATACCACTCCTGGGCATATACCCAGAGGATTCCCCTGCATGTAATAAGGACACATGCTCCATTATGTTCATAGCAGCCCTATTTACAATAGCCAGAAGCTGGAAAGAACCTAGGTATCCCTCAACGGAGGAATGGACACAAAAAAATGTGGTATATCTACACAATGGAGTACTATTCAGCCATTAGAAACAATGAATTCATGAAATTTTTAGACAAATGGATGGAGCTAGAGAACATCATACTAAGTGATGTAATCCAGTCTCAAAAGATCAATCATGGTATGCACTCACTAATAAGTGGATATTAGCCTAGAAAATTTGAATACCCAAAACATAATCCACACATCAAATGATGTCCAAGAAGAATGGAGGAGTGGCCCCTAGTTATGGAAAGACTCAGTGTAGCAGTGTAGGGCAAAACCAGAACAGGGAAGTGGGAAGGGGTGGATGGGGGAACAGGGGGAGGGAAGAGGGCTTATGGGACTTTTGGGGAGAGGGAAGCCAGAAAAGGCTTACAAAAATTATTTACATCATTTGAAATGTAAATAAAATATATCGAATGAAAAAAAAAGCCTTCGGGGCGGGGGGAGTTTCCATCCAACATATTCTCCATTACACAATTTTGTTTTTCATTAGCATATATCAAATGTATATAATAATAGGTTTCATTATGATAGCCTCACACATGTATGAAAAGTATATATTTTTTAATCAGTCAGCTTCGTGATATTTGCCAATATGCTGTAGAAAGCATGTGTTGCGGGAAATGTTAAAAAAAATGATCCTGCCAACTCTCCTGCCCCACCAGGCCTCAGCATGTTAATAGTTAAGAATATTTCATTATGCATCTTGGGCATAGGAGTTTTTTAACCTATGTATAAGAACCCATATAGTCTTAGAACACAGTAAAAAACTCATGATTCATTGTTCTTGTTTTATTAAAAATAGGCAGCACATTGAACAATGCTGTAAGACAATTCAGCAAATCCTCATCAATGAGCCACGACTGCAGTGACAGATGAAGCCTGACCTTGAACTGCCCTGGACAAATAATCATAATTTCCCTGATGCTAGCAATGCCCTCATTCAGGAAATCTTATTCTAATAATTTAGAAAATTAAATTCTAGCTCTGTGTGAGCTTTGGAGAAAAGAAATATTTTTTATATTGACAAGTAGTTTGGAGTTAAAGCAGAGATTATATGTAAGTAACCAAAAGTTCACATATGAAGCACTGGATTATCAAATAATTGTCAAAAAGTTGTTTATACGTCTCTCAATATTCTGTTTTTCTTTAAGGAATTCCAAATGATTTTCATTTTAAAATGAAAAACTTGGTCAGATCATTTGATCAGATAAATTGCTGTAATCACCTCAAATTAGAGTCTGTTAGATTTACATTTAAAACCTTCTGACATAGAAAATCAGATCATGATGACTGCCACCAGATGTCACCCTTACTCCATTTTAAAGACATTTGAAATATTCCTGAGGCATTTTTTAGAGCCATACATAGACATTGCTTAATTTTTCAGAATTCTAATTTGAAACAGCAAATATTTCAAGTTCCTGGAATTCTTACTATACTTGATTTTTCACAATGATCTAAGTGTATAATGAAAATGTAATTGTGTCAATCATCTGAGCACAGGACTTTTCCCACGAGGAATAAAGTCCACTCAAAGGACCTTTATCGTGTGTGTGCATTGTGATGCAGTGTCAAGGTTAACAAGACTGGGGCATGAGGGTCAGCTTCAAGACCATGAAGTGGATACAAGATTGGCCAGGGAGTAGGAGAAGCCACTGGAGACTCTGAGGAGCTGCCTCAGGTCATTTGACAGTGACACTAGTGTTTGTGGCATGTGGGAGTTGGCAGTCCTGGATCAGTGGCCCCACTTAAAAGGTGCTTCCATATTATTTACTGTGAGAATAGTTCTCCATTGCTGCATCACATGTCGTCCTCATAAGTTTTTGGCCACATCAAATATCAAAGGCTTTAAAACAGGAAATAAGAACTCAGATCCTGTTAGGAGAGTGCTAAACATCCCAATTTGTAAAATTTGCACACTTAGATTGGGAATTAACAAAAAATAAAGTTATTTATTTATTTTTTAAAGATTTATTTATTATATATATATGAGTACACTGTAGCTGTACAGATGGTTATGAGCCATCATGTGGTTGCTGGGAATTGAACTCAGGACCTCTGCTCACTCTGGCCCAGGGATTTATTTATTATTATATATAAGTACACTGTAGCTGTCTTCAGACACACCAGAAGCGGGTGTCAGATCTCATTATGGATAGTTGTGAGCCACCATGTGGTTGCTGGGATTTGAACTCAGGACCTTTGGAAGAGTAGTCAGTGCTCTTAACCGCTGAGCCATCTCTCCAGCCCAAGTTGTTTTATTTTTAAATCACCAACTTCAATGCTAAGAATAGCCATAAGATTTACCCAATTTTCATCAAATTTCTGGCCATTGTTGCCCAAGAACCAAGGGTGGGGCCATCACCGAGTTTCCATAATTGGAGGGTTGCCTCGTGTATCAAATATACAAGTGTGAAACCAGAACAGGAGCCAGATTATTGTGAAGGAACCAGATTGTTGCTAAATCTCACTATGCTATAAGAACAGATCTTACTTTCTTCTTTCTTTCTTTCTTTCTTTCTTTCTTTCTTTCTTTCTTTCTTTCTTTCTTTCTTTCTTTCTTTCTTTCTTTCTTTCTTTCTTTCTTCCTTCCTTCCTTCCTTCCTTCCTTCCTTTCTTCCTTCCGCCCTCCCTCTTTCTCTCTCTCTTTTCTCCCTTCCTCCTATCCTCCCTCCCTCCTATCCTCCCTCTCTCCCTTCCTTCCTCTGTCTGTCTGTCTGTCTGTCTTTTTTTTCTTGTTTATAGTTTTTTGAGGTCAGGTTTCACTGTGTAGCATGACTATTCTGGAACTCACTCTATAGACCAGGCTAGCCTGAAAACTCACAGAGATCTGTTTATCTCTGCCTACTGAATGCTGGTATTAAAGACATGTGCCACCACTGCCTAGTTACAAAAGTCATTTTCTTAATTGAGGCTTCCTTCTCTCTGATTACTTGCTTGTTTCAAGGTGGCATAAAACTAGCCAGAATAACTGACCCCTTGTCAACCTGACACAAAAACACATCACTGTTAAGAATAATCTTGATTTTTCTGGTGTCTCCTGGATCTCATATTAATTTCAACATTAAAATATAAAACATTTACAAACTTGAAGTCCCTCATTTTTACTAATTCAAACATGTTAAAAGTTCATTGCCTGTAAAATACCACATCTATTTTAAAATAGAAAATCTCCCAACTCTGGGCTCCTATAAATAAAAAATAAGTGAAATAATTTCTTATTTCAGGAGGGGGAAACCAGGACACAGTTACAATCAGATCAAAGAAAAAACAAATTCTGAAAGTGTAAATAATTCAGTGATCAATTCCAGGGATCTACATGTAATCTTCTAGACTCCTTCAAAAGGTATGGGCCACTTCTCTAGCTCTGCACTCTGGAGCACAGACAGATTCTATCCTGTGCTCTGGCTAGCTCTATGCCAAACCTGTCCTTGGTGGTTGTCCCAAGGCACTGGAATCTCTAAGAATCTAGGGTCTTCTGCTGCAACTAAGGCTGTACTTTTAACAGTAGCCTCTCCTAGCCTCTCTTTCTGGTGCAAAACCTCAACATTCCTCCACGACACCTTAAGTCCTGTTAATGTCAACTGCTACTGTAGCTGCATCTTCACTAATGTCTTCTCCTGGTCTCTCACAGTGCCAAGGCTCCATGTTCTGTTCTCCATGATACCTTCATGCCTGCAAAGCCAGTACCATCTGGAAGACTATTACACCTGAATGATTTTGGCTTGTCTGGAACAACAGAGTGTTCTGTGTGTTAACTCTGAGGTACTACTTCCTAGAGTATTTCATCTCAGTGACATGAGTCTCTTGCTTGCATGTTTTTGTTTCATTTTCTTTCCTTTAATTGAAAATAGATTTTGTTTCTATTCACATATCATGATTATGGCTCCCTCATCCTTTCCTCCTCCAAGATCCTCTGTGTATGGCCTTCATAAAGATCCTTACTCTTCTGTCTCTCATTAGAAAACAACCATGTTTCTACGGGATAATAATACAATTAAATAAACTGTAATATGATAAAAAAAAAACCCAACAAATTGAAGCTTGACAAGATACACAAATAGGGAAAGAACCCAACAGAGGGCACAAGAATCAGAGACTCACTAGTTCACACACTCTTGAATCCCATAAAAATACTAAACGCAAAAAACAAAATATATATGCAGAGGATATGGTGTGAACTCATGCAGTCTTGGTGCATGTTGCCTCAATCTCTGTGAGTTCATAGGAGCTTTGATCATGGTGTTGATTTAGAAGACCTTATTTTCTTGGTGTCCTTCATCCATTCTGGTTCTTAGACTCTTTCTGCTCCCTCTCATGTGGGATTCTCTGATCCCTGAGAAGACGGATTCAGTAGACCATTTAAGGATGATGCTTGTTATCCCCTCTTCCTTCTCCCTCTCCCTTCCTCCTCCAGGAGAAGGGATGGGGGAAGTGGGAGGAAATAAATTGAATGTCAGTCTCAGTTTTGGTTTTTATTGCTATAAAGAGACACCATGACAACGGCAACTCTTATAAAAGACAACATTTACTTGCAGCTGGCTTACTGTTATCATCATGGCAAAAAGCATGACAGCACACAGGCAGACGTGATACTGAAGAGATGGAGAATTCTATGTCTTGATCTGTAGGCAGCAGAAGGGGAATGCAATTCCACTCTAGGTGGAATTACTTGAGCACTAGGAGACTTCAAAGCCCATCTACAAAGTGACATAATTCCTCCAACAAGGCCACTCCTCCAAATAAATCATGAAGTTGTGTAATCATAATGTTAGAAGAAAAGAGAAATTGTCAAAGTTCAGGCTGAAATTATTCTCAAAGTGTATATGATCTAAGAAAGGATACAAAAAGCATGGGTTTCAAAGGCAGGACATTGTAGAATTTTGAAGTATTTTGCATTGTCTCTTTGAACCATGTTGGGCTACCTGTTTCTTTACATTGTGTAAAGAATGTCCCTGTATTTTCTTTTTTCCCCATTCATTCTTTTTTTTATTTTCTATATAATTTGCTTACATTGCAAATGATTTTCCCTTTCCTGGTTCCCCCCACCTCCTAAGTCCCATAAGTCATCTTCCCTCTGCCAGTTCCCCAATCAACCCCCTCCCACTCCTCTGTCCTGGCAATCCCCTACAATGCTGGATCAAGCATATCCACGACCCAGACTCTCTTCTTCCTTCTTCTTGGGAATGATATGATATGTGGGTTGTGTTTTGGGTATTCTGAGCTTCTGGGCTAATATCCACTTATTAGTGACTGCAGTCCATATGTGTTCTTTTGTGAATGAGTTACCTCACTTAGTCTGATATTTACCAGTTCCAGCCATTTGCCTTTGAATTTCATGAATTCATTGTTTTTAATTGCTGAGTAGTATTCCATTGTGTAAATATATGACATTTTCTGTATCTATTCTTCCATTGAGGATCTGGATTCTTTCCAGCTTCTGGCTATTATAAATAAGGCTGCTATGAACACAGTGGACCATGTGTCCTTATTGCATGCCGGAGAATCCTCTGGGTATATGACCAGGAGTGGTATAGCAGGGATCTCCGGAAGTGTCATGCCCAGTTTTCTGAGGAACTGCCAGACAGATTTCCGTTGTACCAGCTTACAATCCCACCAGCAGTGAAGGAGTGTTCCTCTCTCTCCACATCCTCGCCAACACCTGTTATCTCCTGAGTTTTTAACCTTAGCCATTCTGTCTGGTGTGAGGTGAAATCTCAGGGTTGTTTTCATTTGCATTTCCCTAATGACTAATGATGTTGAATATTTCTTAAGGTGCTTCTCAGCCTTTCAAAGTTCTTCAGGTGATAACTCTTTGTTTAGCTCTGTACCCCATTTTTTCTTTTTTCTTTTTAAATTCGATGTATTCTTTATTTACATATCAAATGATTTCCCCTTTTCTTGGTCCCCTCTCCGGCAAGTCCCATAAGCCCTCTTCCATCTCCCTGTTCCTCCATCTACTCCTTCCCACTTCCCTGTTCTGGTATTCCCCTATACTGTTGCATCGAGTCTTTCCAGAACAAGGGGCCACTCCTCTGTTCTTTTTGGACATCATTTAATAAGTGGATTATTTCTTGGGTATTCCAAGTTTCTAGGTTAATATCCACTTATCAGTGAGTGCATACCATGATTGATCTTTTGAGACTGGGTTACCTCACTTAGTATGATGTTCTCCAGCTCCATCCATTTGTCTACGAATTTAATGAATTCATTGTTTCTAATGGCTGAATAGTACTCCATTGTGTAAATATACCACATTTTTTGTATCCATTCCTCCACTGAGGGACACCTGGGTTATTTCCAGCTTCTGGCTACTACAAATAGGGCTGCTATGAACATAGTGGAGCATGTGTCCTTATTACATACTAGGGAATCCTCTGGGTATATGCCCAGGAGTGGTATAACAGGGTCCTCCAGAAGTACCATGCCCAGTTTTCTGAGGAACCTCCTGACTGATTTCCAAAGTGGTTGCACCATCTTACAATCCCACCAGCAGTGAAGGAGTGTTCCTCTTTCTCCACATCCTCGCCAGCACCTGCTGTCTCCTGAGTTTTTGACCTTAGCCATTCTGACTGGTGTGAGGTGAAATCTCAGGGTTGTTTTGATTTGCATTTCCCTAATGATTAATGATGTTGAACATTTCTTAAGGTGTTTCTCAGTCCTCCGAAGTTCTTCATGTGAAAAATCTTTGTTTAGCTCGGTACCCCACTTTTTAATGGGGTTATTTGGTTCTCTAGGTTCTACCTTCTTGAGTTCTTTGTATATATTAGATATTATCCCTCTGTCAGATTTAGGGTTGGTGAAGATCCTTTCCAAGTCTGTTGGTTGATGTTTTGTCCTTTTGACAGTGTCCTTTGCCTTACAGAAACTTTGTAGTTTTATGAGGTCCCATTTGTCAATTCTAGATCTTAGAGCATAAACTATTGGTGTTCTATTCAGGAACTTTTCCCCTGTGCCCATGTCCTCAAGGGACTTCCACAGTTTCTTTTCTATTAGTTTTAGTGTGTCAGGTTTTATGTGGAGGTCCTTGATCCATTTGGAGTTGAGCTTAGTACAAGGAGATAAGAATGGATTGATTCTAATTCTTCTGCATGCTGACCTCCAATTGAGCCAGCACCATTTGTTGAAAAGACTATCTTTTTTCCACTGGATGCTTTCAGTTCCTTTGTCGAAGATCAAGGGACCATAGGTGTGTGGGTTCATTTCTGTGTCTTCAATCCTATTCCATTGATCCGCTTGCCTGACATTGTACCAATACCATGCAGTTTTTATCACTATTGCTCTGTAGTAAAAGTTTGAGGTCTGAGATACTGAATCTCCCTGAAGTTCTTTTACTGTTGAGAATAGTTTTAGCTATCCTGGGTTTTTTGTTATTCCAGATGAATTTGAGCATTGCTCTTTCTAGCTCTATGAAGAACTGGGTTGGGATTTTGATGGGGATTGCATGGAATCTATAGATTGCCTTTGGCAATATGGCCATTTTAACTATATTAATCCTGCCAATCCATGAGCATGGAAGATTTTTCCATTTTCTGAGATTTTCTTCGATTTCCTTCTTCAGAGATCTGAAGTTCTTGTCACATAGGTCTTTCACTTGTTTGGTTAGAGTCACCCTAAGATACTTTATGCTGTTTGTGGCTATTGTGAAGGGTGTCATTTCTCTAATTTCTTTCTCAGTCTGCTTATCCTTTGAGTATATAAAGGCTACTGATTTGCTTGAGTTGATTTTGTAGCCAGCCACTTTGCTGAAGTTATCAGCTAGGACTTCAAGATCTATATTGAAAAGATATGGAGAGAGGGGGCAGCCTTATCTAGTCCCTGATTTTAGTGGGATTGCTTCAAGTTTCTCTCCATTTAGTTTGATGTTGGCTACCGGTTTGCTGTATATTGCTTTTACTATGTTTAGATATGGGCCTTGAATTCCTGTCCTTTCCAAGACTTTTAGCATGAAAGGATGCTGAATTTTGTCAAATGCCTTTTCAGCATCTAATGAAATGATCATGTGGTTTTTTTCTTTGAGTTTGTTTATGTAGTGGATAGCATTTATGGATTTCCTTATATTGAACCAATTCTGCATCCCTGGGATGAAGCCTACTTGATCATGGTGGATGATCGTTTTGATGTGTTCTTGGATTTGGTGGGCAAGAATTTTATTGAGTATTTTTTGCATTGATATTCATAAGAGAAATTGGCCTGAAATTCTCTTTCTTAGTTGGATCTTTGTGTGGTTTTGGTATCAGCGTAATTGTTCGTCGTAGAAGGAGTTGGGTAGTGTTCCTTCTGTTTCTATCTTGTGGAATAGTTTGAAGAGTATTGGTGTTAAGACTTCTTTGAAGGTCTGATAGAATTCTGCACTGAAACCATCTGGTCCTGTACTTTTTTTGGTGGGAAGGCTATCTATGACCCCTTCTATTTCTTTAGGGGTTATGGGTCTGTTTAGATGATCTATTTGATCCTTGTTTAATTTTGGTATTTGGTATCTGTCTAAGAAATTGTCCATTTCCTCCAGATTCTCCAGTTGTGTTGAGTACAGGCTTTTGTAGTAGGATCTGATGATTTTTTGAATTTCCTCAGTTTCTGTTGTAATATCTCCCTTTTCATTTCTAATTTTGTTAATTTGGATACTTTCTCTGTGCCCTTTGGTTAGTCTGGCTAAGGGTTTATCTATCTTGTTGATTTTTTCAAAGAAGCAGCTCCTGGTTTTGTTGATTCTTTGTATGGTTCTCTTGGTTTCTACTTGATTGATTTCAGCTCTGAGTTTGATGATTTCCTGTCTTTTCCTCCTCCTGGGTGAATTAGCTTCTTTTTGTTCCAGGGTTTTCAGTTGTTCCGTTAATCTTCTAGTGTATGCTTTCTCAAATTTCTTTTTGGAGGCACTCAAAGCTATGAATTTTCCTCTTAGCACTGCTTTCATTTTGTCTCATAGATTTGTGTATGTTGTGCCTTCAATTTCATTAAATTCTAAAAAATCTTTGATTTCTTTCTTTATTTCTTCCTTTACCAAGGTATCATTGAGTAGAGTATTGTTCAGTTTCCATGCATATGTGGGCTTTCTATTGTTTTTATTGTTATTAAATACCACTTTTACTCAATAGTGATCTGATAGGAGGCATGGGATTATTTCAATCTTCTTATATTTGGTGAGGTCTGTCTTGTGACCAACTATATGATTGATTTTGGAGAAGGCACCGTGACGTGCTGAGAAAAAGGTATATTCTTTTGCTTTGGGATGAAAAGTTCTATATATATCTGTTAAATCCAATTGGTCCAAAGATTAGTTTCACTGTGTCCCTGTTTAGTTTCTGTTTTCCTGATCGGTCCATTAATGAGAGTGGAGTGTTGAAGTCACCCACAATTATTGTGTTAGTTGCAATGTGTACTTTGAGCTTTAGTAAAGTTTCTTTTATGAATGAGGGTGCCCTTGTATTTGGAGCATAGATGTTCAGGATTGAGAGTTCTTCTTGTTGGATTTTTCCTTTGACCAGCAAGAAGTGACCTTCCATGTCTCTTCTTCCATGTCTCTTTTGATGACATTAGGTTGAAAGTCAATTTTATCTGATATTAGAATGGCAACTCCAGCTTGTTTCCTGAGACCATTTGCTTGTAGAATTGTCTTCCAACCTTTTACTCTAAGGTAGTTTTTGTCTTTGACACTGAGGTGTGTTTCCTGTATGCAGCAAAATGTAGGGTCCTGTTTAAGTAACCAGTCTGTTAGTCTATGTCTTTTTATTGGGGAATTGAGTCCATTGATGTTAAGAGATATTAAGGAGTAGTGGTTACTGCTTCCCATCATTTTTGATGTTAATTTTATACTTGTGTGGTTATCTTCTTTTGGGTTTGATGAAAGAAGCTCAATATCCACTTTTTCCAGGGTATAGTTTCCCTCATTGTAATGGTGCTTTCCCCCTATTATCCTTTGTAGGGCTGGGTTTGTGGAAAGATATTGTGTAAATTTGGTTTTGTCATGGAATATCTTGGTTTCTCCATCTATAGTGATTGAGAGTTTCGCTGGGTATAGTAGTCTTGGCTGGCATTTGTGTTCTCTTAGAGTCTGCATGAGCTCTGCCCAGGATCTTCTACCTTTCATGGTCTCTGGTGAGAAGTCTGGTGTAATTCTAATAGGTCTTCCTTTATATGTTACTTGCCCTTTTTCTCTTACTGCCCTAAGTATTCTTTCTTTGTTTAGTACATTTGGGGTTTTGATTATTATGTAACGGGAGGTATTTCTATTCTGGTCCAGTCTGTTTGGAGTTCTGTAGGCTTCTTGTATATTCATGGGCATCTCTCTCTTTAGGTTAGGGAAGTTTTCTTCCATAATTTTGTTGAAGATATTTGCTGGCCCCTTAAGTTGTAAATCTTTACTCTCATCAATGCCTATAATCCTTAGATTTGGCTTTCTCATTGTGTTCTGGATTTCCTGGATGTTTTTGGTTACAAGCTTTTTGCATTTTGCATTTTCTTTGACTGTTGAGTCCATGGTTTCTATGGTATCTTCGGCATCTGAGATTCTTTCTTCTATCTCTTGTATTCTGTTGTTGATATTTGCATCTATGGTCCCTGATTTCTTCCCAAGGTTTTCTATCTCCAAAGTTGTCTCCTTTTGTGTTTTGTTAGTTGTTTCTACTTCTGTTTTCAGATCCTGGAAGTTTTTGCTCAGTTCCATCATTTGCTTGTTTGTGTTTTCCTCTAATTCTTTGAGAGATTTTTGTGTTTCCTCTTTCTCGACTTCTGCCTTTTGGTCAAAGTTCTCCTGTATTTCTTTAAGTGATTTTTGCATTTTCTCTTTATTGGCTACAAATTTCTGACCCATATTGTCCTGAATTTCTTTAAGTGATTTTTGTGTTTCCCTTGTAAGGGCTTCTAGCTTTTGATCATTTTTATCCTGAATTTCTTTAAGAGATTTATTTATATCCTTCATGTGTTCCTCTAACAGCATCCTTACCAGTGCTTTTAAATCCACCTCTTGTTTTTCTGGTGCATTGGGTTATCCAGGACGTGCTATTGTTGGAGAATTGGGTTCAGATGCTGCCATAATGCCTTGGTTTCTGTTAGTATGGTTCCTATGCTTGCCTTTAGCCATCTAGTTCTCACTGGTGTTAGATGGTCTTATTGTCACTGGCGGGGTGCCACAACCTATTGTGGACCTTTAGGGGTATTTCCGGGACACTGGATGACTGGGTTTCCTCTGGCACAGATTACTGATATGCTGCCTTCCTCTTTTGTGCCCTTGGAGCCCTGCTCAGTCTTGCCTCAAGAAATGTTATACTTGGGTTGTCAAGGTGAACCAGCTGTTCTCAGATTGCTCTGTTATGGAGCAAAGATGGTGAGTGGGGGTCACTTCCTCTGTTGATTCTCACGTAGGATACAGGCCCCACGACTGACCGACTTGGAGATAAACCGCCTATGTTCTCAGGTCCTGAGCGTAGGCAGACCCCTGGAAATTTGCATCCCCAGAGATCTTAAGCTCAGGATAATACAGTACCTAGTGATGTTTTTCTGCCCTGGCAGGCCACAAAGATGGCCACAGGAGTTGCTCCCTCTGCTGTTCTCTGTGAAGGATACAGGCCCCACGACCTACCAGCTGGGAGATGAACCACCTGTGTGCTTAGGTCCTGGGCGCAGGCAGACCTCTGGCAGTTTGTACCCCCAGAGATCTAAAGCTCGGGGTGATACAGTACCTAGTGAAGCTCTTCTGCTCCAGCATGCAGCGAATATGGCCGCAGGGATTCTCTCCGTGTGCTGGTCTCCAGGCAGGACACAGGCTCCACGCCTGGTGGACTGGCAGACAAACCGCCTATGTGCTCAGTTCTTGGGTGCAGGCAGACCCCTGGAGGTTTGCAACCCCAGAGATCTAAAGCTCAGTGTGATACAGTACCTAGTGAAGCTCTTCTGCCCCATCTGGCAGCAAATATGGCCCTGGGGATTCTCTCCCTTTGCTGGTCTCCAGGCATTACACAGGCCCCATGCCCTGAGGTCTGGCAGATGAACCTCCTATGTGCTCAGTTCCTGAGCGCAGGCCATGTCCCTGTATTTTCAATTGTTAATTCTGTACCAGAGGGCTAAGTGCTGGCAGGATCTTGGTATTGTCATTTCTATGGCCCATCTCAGGCCTTATATTTGTAAATACTTGTCCTTCCGCACTTGCTCGGACACTTGAAGGTCAGACAGTGCTCTGTGCCTTGAGGTAATCTAAACAATGTATCAGGTGTTATCTTGATGCTGATTAGTTGTAATAAAGATCTGAGGCCCAATAACTGGAGCAGGAAGGAGGGGGCAGGACTTCTGGTCAGAGAGAATGATGCCAGGGAGAAAAGAAAGATGTGGGAAATTCAGGAGTGAACACAGAGGGGAACAGATGGACCACAGCAGAGTAGAGAGGTATAGAGCTAGCCATGTGGGAGGTTGTAGGCTAGATAGTCAAGTTAGATGAGTTAGGTGGGAAACAGCCCAAGCAAAAAGCCTATGCTTCCAACTTATTTTGGAGCCTCTTAAAACTTAATTTGTAGTCATTATTTATACTACCAGTGGGCCTATGAAATTCCTGCTATTGGACCACATTCAAGTAAGGGAAACTGCTATCCCAGAAGCTTGAAAAGAATTAAATCAAATAAATTCCTTGTCCAGAACAAAACAACCAAACAAATAAACAAACACCAAACTAACCAACCAACCAACCAACCAATCAAAGTCAAATGTATATAAAGAAAACAAAAATCATGATTGCTTCACCAGGTGCTTCACTGTCAAAGACCTTTGACAATATCCTTTATATATTGATGATAAAATCACAGGAAGTACAGTATTAGAAGGAGCATAACTCTCTATATTAAAGGCTAAATATTACAAACACAGTGACACTATCATTTTATTTGGAGAAAACCTCCAAGGAATTAAAATTAAATAAAATTAAATTCAAGAATGAAACAGGACTATCCACTATCCCCACTCCTCTCTGATATAGTAGTGTTTAAAGCATTCACTAAAGCAATAAGGAAGGAAATGAACTTAAAAGACAAAAAGAGGAAAAGAATTTGATTCACCTCCACTTGCAAATGATATGATATTACAGAAGGCAGTCCCATAATTCTTCCAGAAAACTCTTAGAAAATATCAACACATTGAATAAAGTGGGAGAACACAAAAATATTTACATAAATTAGTAGCCCTCATGCATACTGATAGTTAGAACACTGAAGAAGTGTTCACAGAACTCTCCCTATTCACAACCACTTCAAAGGCAGTAAAAAATTAGTATATATGAACCTAGAGTCAGAGATGAACAATTTCTACAATGAATATTTTAACTTTATAGGGAAAAAGAGGTAGATGGAAACACTGGAAGATATAAAGCTTGTCCAGGATCATGGCTTGGTTGGAATAATGTTATGAAAAAGACCATCCCGTCAAAAAATTTCTAGAGTAAAAAGTAATTGTGACATTATTCACAGAATGAAGAAAATTATAAAGTTTGTATGGAATTATAAAATACCTCAAATGTTCAAGCAACTATAAATAAAGAAAAGTGCTGGAGAGATTACTATATTAGATTCCATGCTATCTTATAGAGCTATAATAATAAAACCAAGATGGTACTGGCACAAACCAGACATGCAGCTCAATAGAATAAATGGAAGATATTTCATATGAACTACAGTATGTAAAAATACATACTGAAGGACAGTGTCTTAGTCAGGGTTTCTATTCCTGCACAAGCATCATGACCAAGAAGCAAGTTGGGGAGGAAAGCGTTTATTGAGCTTACACTTCCGTGTTGCAGTTCATCACTAAAGGAAGTCAGGATTGGAACTCAAGCAGGTCCGGAAGCAGGAGCTGATGCAGAGGCCATGGAGGGATGTTTCTTACTGGCTTGCTTCAGGATGATGGGGAACATGATAAGACCAGTGAATTCCATAATTGTGGGCCCACTGACGCACTTCTCTGGCTGTGAAATGAGTTCCTTGGTCAGAAGCAATACTGTGTAGAATACCATGACGATAGATAAGGCATTCTGTGAGTCCATGGATGGTGGTTTTGGCAGAAGCATTATGTGCAGGAAAGGCAAATTCATAACCAGAATAAGTATCTACTCCAGTAAGAACAAAACATTGTCCTTTCCATGGGGGAAGTGGTCCAATATAGTAAACCTGCCACCAGGTTGCTGGTCACCTCGAGGAATGGTGCCATATCTGGGGCTCAGTGTTGGTTTCTGCTGTTGGCAGATCTGGCATTCAGCAGCAGTTGTAGCCAGGTCAGCCTTGGTGAGTGGAAGTCCGTGTTGCTGAGCCCAAGCATAACGTCTGTCTCAGCCACCATGGCCACTTTGTTCATGTGCCCACTGGGCAATAACTGGGATGGCTGGGGTAAGAGGCTGACTGTCCACAGAACGGGTCATCTTATCTACTTGATTACTGAACTCCTCCTCAGCTGAAGTCACCTTTTGGTGAGCATTTACATGGGACACAAATATCTTCACATCCTTTGCCCATTTGGAGAGATCTATCCACACACTTCTTCCCCAGATATCTTTCTCACCAATTTTCCAATTGTGATCTTTCCATGTCCCTGACCATCCAGCCAATCCATTGGCTACAGCCCATGAGTCAGTGAACAATCATATATCTGGCCATTTCTTCTTCCAAACAAATTGTAATACCATGTGTACTGCCTGAAGTTCTGCCCACTGTGAAGATTTTCCTTCACCTGTATCTTTCAGGATTGTCCCAGAAAGGGGTTGTAATGCTGCAGCTGTCCACTTCTGGGTGGTGCCTGCATAACGTGCAGAGCCATCAGTAAACTAGGTCCTAGTCTTCTCTTCTTCAGTCAATTGGTCATAGGGGGGAACACCCCATGAGGCTATAGGTGCATGCTTAGCAGCAGATGGCATTGTAATAGGAGTAGAAACCATAGGCATCTGAGCAACTTCTTCTTGTAACTTGCTTGTGTCTTCAAGATCTGCTTTGGCCTGATCACATATATATCACTTCCATTTGATAATAGACTGCTATTGTGCACACCCTACTTTATGACTTGGAGGGTCTGATAACACCCAGCTCATGATGGGCAGTTCAGGTCGCATAGTAACTTGGTGTCCTATTGTCAAACGTTCAGTTTCCATTAAGGCCCAATAGCTGGCCAAGAGCTGTTTTTCAAAGGGAGAGTAGTTGTCTGCAGATGACGGTAGAGCTTTGGTCAAAAATCCCAAAGGTCTCTTCTGTGATTCACCTACAGGGGCCTGCCAGAGGCTCCAAACAGCATCTCTATCTGCCACTGACACTTCAAGTACCATTGGGTCTTCTGGATCATATGGTCCAAGTGGTAGTGCAGCCTGCACAGCAGCCTGGACCTGTTGAAGAGCCTTCTCCTGTTCTGGGCCCCACACAAAGCTAGTAGCTTTCCGAGTCACTCGGTAAATAGGCCTGAGTAACACACCTAAGTGAGGAATGTGCTGTCTCCAGAATCCAAATAGACCCACTAAACATTGTGCTTCTTTCTTGGTGGTGGGAGGGGCCAGGTGCAATAACTTATCTTTCACCTTAGAAGGAATATCTCTGTATGCCCCACACCACTGTACTCCTAAGAATTTCACTGAAGTAGATAGTCCTTGAATCTTGGTCGGATTTATTTCCCATCCTCTGATATGCATATATGTTACCAATGAATCCAAAGTGGTTGCTACTTCCTGCTCACTTGGTCCAATCAGCATGATATCATCAATATAGTGCACCAATTTTATATAGTGCTTCCTCATGCACTTCCTCAACTTAATTTATTATAAAGTCCTGGGATACTCTCTCAGATATGTCAAGAAATGTATTGAGCCTGGGCCCTCTCACATCAGTCATAAGTCAAGAAAAAGTATCACATGCCAATCTGGTAGAGATATTTTCCATTTGATGTTCCTTCTTCCCAAATGACTCTAACTTGTGTCAAGTTAACATTAAAACTAGCCAGCACAGTCGAAAGAATTTGCCCAATATAGTGATATTTTGTGGAAGAGACAAATGATCAAGGTCCCTTCTAACTAAGTTATGACACAGGGCAGGAGAGTTAATATATCCTTGAGGCAAAACTATAACGGTATACTGCTGGCCTTGCCAACTGAAAGCAAATTGCTTCTGGTGGTCCTTATGGACAGGTATTGAGAAGAAGGCATTTTCCAGGTCAATAGCTGCATACCAGGTTCCAGGAGATGTGTTAATTTGCTCAAGTAATGAAACTACATCTGATACAGCAGCTGCAATTGGAGTTACTACCTGATTTAATTTTCGATAGTCAACTGCCATCCTCCATGATCCATCTGTCTTCTGCACTGGCCAGATGGGAGAGTTAAAGGGAGATGTGGCGGGCCCAGATTAAAGGTGTGTGCCTCCAGAGATGATCTTGAACTCAGAGATCTCCTTGTCTTAATCTTCTGGAATTCATAGCCACTATGCTTCAAGATCTCCATGCCAAGATCCAGGTCAGAAACTTATATCTCTGAGCCTCCAGATTAGGATCATAGGTGAGCCTTCCAGTTCTAGATTGTAGTTCATTCCAGATATAGTCAAGTTGACATCCAGGAATAGCCACTACATACAGTTACCATCTTCAATAAGTTGTGCTAATGTTGGAATGAAATTGGACACATATCTATTGCTCTGCATGAAAATCAACCTCAAAGGAATTAAATACACAATGTAAAACCAGAAACAAGAAATGATTTTCAACAGAATTAAACCATCCCTGGTTTCCATATGTTTTAAATTACAAAAACATGTCCATTCTCTGAATTTTCACTCTACACCGTTTTGATATCAGGGTAGGTGGATGCCTTCATTACTTTTCAATTGTAGTGATAAATGGTACCAACAAAAAGATACATGGAGGGAAATGGATTTATTTTGTTTTATAATTTGTCATCCAGGGAAATCAGGGCAGGAACTTAAGGCAGGGCTCTAGACACAGGAACTGATTCAGAGTCCATGGAGGGGTGCTTCTCACTAACCCACCCCTCATGAGATCCTCAACCTAATTTATTATAAAGTCCTGGGATACTCTCTCAGATATGTCAAGAAATGTATCCCTACCACATCAGTCATAAGTCAAGAAAAAGTATCACATGCCAATCTGGTAGAGATATTTTCCATTTGATGTTCCTTCTTCCCAAATGACTCTAACCTGTGTCAAGTTAACATTAAAACTAGCCAGCACAGTCGATAAGAATTTGTCCAATTGATTGAATTTCATATTACCAGAATTAAATATATATCTGAGAAGCCATTTCACAGAGGATAAAATGAGGGGTTGAGAACACCTTGGGTGCTTGGCTTCAACATCTTATAATGTTCTGTCTTGAGTGGAATTAAACAAAGATTAAGAAAGAAACGAGAGTCAAGATAACTTGTCTCTGTATCCTGATCTACATGTCAGTATGTAGCCTGAAGCTTCATGACACCATACCTTCCCAGCCATGATGGAACTGACAAACACAAATTGCAAGCTAAACTAATAAAACCTTCCTGAAATCTGTTGCTTCCTTAAAGGTAATTTTTAGCTGTGAGGAGTGATGTAAATGATTAGCCTTAGAGAAAGGAGCCATAATAAAGGAATAAAAAGGGACAGAAATACTACAGGTAGATTCGTATTATTCATATTTGCCTATAATAAACTCCCATACTTAAAATACAAGAAGGACTCAAAGGCCAACACTTTGATATGGTAAATAGTTTAAACAGATTAACATGGAAAAAATAAAAATTACTACATTTTTTATATCTAGATTAAAAACTTGATGGAAAGGATTCAGAAAGATCAGCACATTCCTATTGCCTTCTAAAATATGTAGTAAATATAAAAATTTTTACTCACTTGATTCAGAACCTCTAAAATATCACTTTATAGGAAATACCCCTACATTACACGACCAATAGTTAACATTGAATAAATATGTTGCCAAAAGCAATACTGAAATTCAATATAATTCCCACCAAAATTTCACAGATATTCTATTTTAAAACAACAACAACAACAAGATTTTTATTTCTGTCTAGAGAGTCTTGGCACAAGGACAAAGACAATACCCAGAAAATAGCATGACAAGTGATTGCAAACTCTAGGGGGTATAATTAATAAAAAAGAATACAAATTAAATGCAATTCACAGATATTCTTAACAGTTACAAAAAAAGAAATCCTCAATATTTTATGGAAACACAAAAGACAGGAAATAAGCAAAAGACTGATTGTGAAACTTTCAAAAGAATTACTTAGAAATTACAATGCAGGAAGTATTATAGCACCGAATTTTAAATAATATTATAAAGACATCTGAGTGTTTTGTGTGTGTGTGTGTGTGTGTGTGTGTGTGTGAGAGAGAGAGAGAGAGAGAGAGAGAGAGAGAGAGAGAGAGAGAGAGAGACAGCTGGCTATCTCTTGTTACCAAATGAAGTTTCTAGTGTTGGGATTAGTTTACATCTAATTGAGTTTTTGACCTGAGAGTCCTCTGAACAAGTAGTTTCCAAGATTATAGGTTGCTCTACACAAACTGACCCCAAGACTCCATTGCTGAAGTCAGCACCAACACAACATGTTAATGAAAACTCATTAAGAAGGATGTGGAACTAATGGAACCCTGCCACCAGACAAAAGCGTGCTAAGGTTGAGTGGATTCAGAAATCCTGGTGCCTTCATAGCTGAGGACAGTGGGAGTTTCATCTATTCCTGACCAGGTTCCTACCCTGGAATATGTGACCACAACACCCCATGGAGAGGAATGTAACAATTAGTCACATAGGGGCAGCACTGAAGCTCCTTCACATGCAGATGAGGCATACGCAACATCTCAGATCAAGCCAATAGAAAGCATCTGCCTTTAGACCCCAACTCACCCCAAAATGTATGCAAGACCCTGTCCATAAGGAATAAATCACACAAAAGTTATTTTATAAAAGACTGTCTGAGAGGGTATGTCATATAGAGCTGCAACAATTTTGGGAATAACCAATCAATAACTGAAAACTGATTTAAGGTTCAGGAAAGGAGATGGAACCTATACCTTACCCTGTTTGAGTGACCCAGAACCTGAAACCAGACTGCCCAAAGACATAGTGCAAAGCCAAATAAGACTGGTCTAAAAGGAAAAAAATTAGTGATTGATCTGCTGTCCTCATCGATCACTGCCTTATTTGTCCACCATTACAGGAGCTTCTTCCTACAGCAGAGGGGAGCAGTTACGGAAGCCCACAGCCAGACATTTCACAGACAGTGAGAGACCTTAGGAAACCCAGTTATAGGTGGGAGGTCTCCAATACATCCTGCCCCTCAAAGCTCAGGGGAGTTGGCGGAAGAGGAGGCAGAAAGAATGTAAGAGCCAGAGGACATGGAGGACACCAAGAGAACAAGGCCCTGTCAGTCAACATGAGCAAAGCTCAGGTGAACTCACAGGGACTGAAGCCGCGTGGACAAGGCTTGAACAACCTGCACCAGGTCTTCTGCACGCGTATCGTGGCTTCTAGTTTAGTGTTTTTATGAGACTCTTGACTGAAAATGTGTGAGTCTCTGATTTCTATGTTTTCTCTTGGACTCTTTTCTTCTGTTTGCTTGTCTTGTCCAACTTTAATGTGATAGTTTTTTTGTTTTACCTTATTACATTTTATTTTGTTATATATATTTTTTTTAAAAATGAGTAAATGAATGAATGAAAACTAGCCAGTAGGGTAAAGGTAAACATTTGAATTGTCATTTATACCTGCAAGGAGAGGAAAAATCAGGTTTTTTTGTTTGTTTGTTTGTTTGTTTTAATGGAGTGACACTGAGTATGTCAGCTACTCCATGGCGGGCCTCATGTTCAGGAGGAGTTGACCAACAAACAATGGACTCCACAGTTATTCTGAGTGCTTGTATTTGGTTACAAGGATTCTTCTGTTTGTTTTCTGTTTTTTTTTTTTTTTTTAAGATGTAGTTTTATTTTATTTTCTGGGTTTTGTTGTTATATTTTCTTTTTTAAGAAAAAAAAAAAAACCTTTGACTGGGTGGTGGTGGTGCATGCCTTTAATACCAGCACTTGGGAGGCAGAGGCAGGCGGATTTCTGAGTTAGAGACCAGCCTGGTCTACAGAGTGAGTTCCAAGATAGCCAGGGCTACACAGAGAAACCCTGTCTCAGAAAAACCAAAAAAAAAAAGAAAAGAAAAGAAAAACCTTAAAATTGGGGAATAAGGAGGGAGAGAGGATATGGAAGGACTGGGAGAGGAGAAAAATATGATCAAAATATATTTAAATTGGCTCCCTGGCTATAGGCAAATAGACACCTTGTTGGTGTTGTTGCTGTTAGAGCAGTCATGGGCAGAGCAGATGGAAGTCCTTTGTTCATCCTAGCTTGATTCCTGGCTTGGTGGACAAGTCCTGCTTTATGCCTAGGACTCATAAAAATCGAGTCAAATGAAATCCATTCAGCTCAGTGCAGGAGGAATACAGAGACCTGTGCACTGCCATGCCACCCACAGACCCGTCCTTCAGTGCAAAGCACAGGCCGGCCATAGATTCCTGCCTGTCAACACACCACACAGCATGGTTGGAGGATGTCACCCAGGGGTCTGCCAACCTTGTGACCAGCCTCCAGCTGAAGCCACCACTGTGTGCAACTGTGTGGTGGTCAGATGGGTGAGGTGGAGCAGCTTGAGCATTATGCAGAAAGATGGAACTGGAGACTCAGGGGTAGAGAGGAGTAGCCTGTTGCGAGTGGCCAGCCTTGCTACCTGGGTCCGTGGTGAGGTTACAGTCCAAGCTGCTGCCGAAAGCAATGTCTGAATCTCTGGCTGTGGAGCGGCTGGGTCAGTGTCATGTCTATGGCTTATATTACCAGTAGAGAATATGGGATATCCCTGGTTAGGACAGCTGCTGGGGATGACCGGGATGTTCAGGGGCTGTGCAGAAATGGCCCTGGCTCTCACTGGATGTGGCAGTCTGGGGAGATGGCCCCATCCTCGCTGCTGACAGCACTTGGGAGTCCTGAACCTCACCCAGGCAGCACAGTGGAGCTGGCCCTGATGGTGTGTGTGTGTGTGTGTGTGTGTGTGAGCTGGCCCTGAGGGTGTGAGTGTGGGAGAGAGCTGACCTTGCCACTTGTCTGCTATGGGGCGGCACAGGTGCAGAGGTGATATCCCCATCAACCCCTCACCACCTCCAGCAGTCCGGAAAACTCCCCATGGGATCATGAGCATGGGGCAGCTGGCTTTGCCTCTCACCAGCTGCAGCGCTCAGGAGGACAGGCCCAGAATCTTGCCTGGACAACACAGCGGGGCCAACCCTGGTGGTCGTGGCACAGGAGGGGAGGGCAAGAATGTGGGAGAACTGGCCCCCACCATTTGTCGGCCATGAGGTGGTGTGGATGTGGGGATGATGCCTTTCTCCCTAAGTCCTTGTCATTTGCAGCAGTCAGGGTCATGAGAGCAGGAGAGTTGTCCCTGCCCTTTGCTGGCAGCAGCAATTGGGACAAGGAGTCCTGTACCTCACCTGGGCAGTACAGTAGTTATAGCTCTGGTAGAGGGCACACAGACGAGCCCTCAGGATGAGAGAGAGGGTGAGTTGGCCCTGCTTTTTGTCTGTCATGAAGCAGCATGGGTGCAGTACTAATGCCCTCCCCCTTCTTTCCCATTACCACCTGCAGCAATCAGGGGAGCTGGCCCTGGGGTCCTGAGAGCAGGTTAGCTGGCCCTGTCCCTTACTAGTTGCAGTATTTTGGAGAGCAGACCCTGCATCTTGCCTAGGCAGCACAGAAGAGTTGTCCCTGGTGGAGGGGCAGAGGAGCAGAGGGGATCTAGTCCCAAGGGCAAGAATCCTAGAGAGCTGGCTCAGCTGTTCCTCTGCTGTGAGGTGGCATGGATGTTGGAGTGATGCTTTCCTCAGCCCCTTCCTCTGGTGGTGGTCTGGAGAGGCCATGAGACAGGGAGAGCTAACCCTGCCTGCTTACTGGCTATAGCACTTGCGAGAGCAGGCCCTGCAACTTGCTTGGGCAACACAGTGGAGCTGGCCCTGATGAGAAAGGCAGGACTGAGCCATTCCAGAGGTTGTGAGAGTGGGAGAACTGGCCAAGCCCCTCACAAGCTGCAGCAGCAGTTGGGAGAGTGGGATGGACCACAGGCTTTGGCAGGAGTGCAATGGAGCTGGCTCTGGAGGGTTGGGTGTTGGTGAGCAGGCCCTGAGGGCTTGAGAGCCAGGGAGCTGACCTGCCCCTGCCTTTTTTTTTTTTTTTTTTTTTTTTTTTTTTTTTTTTTTATGACCTACTTGAGTTCCAGTCCTGACTTTCTTTGGTGATCAACAGCAAAGTGGAAAGTGTAAGCTGAATAAACCCTGTCCTTCCCAACTTGCGTCTTGGTCATGATGTTTTGTCCAGGAATAGAAACCCTGACTAAGACAAAATATAATTAAATATACTGTATACAAATATCGACAATGAGAGGAAATGAAATAGCATTTCTACTAACTGCAAACAGAGTTTCCCTAGAATAGTTTAAAGATAGGAGTAAAAATTACATAGAATTAATAAATCTCTTAAAATTATTTGAGATATATTCACATGGAGTCAAAATGTGATTTCTCATGCTCTTTGACAAACTATCGAAAAGTGTTATCTAATCTAATAAAAGAAAACTTTCAACAAAGACCAAGACAGCCCATGATGGGCTGGTCAAGCAGTCACAGGTAAGAGATTCATGTAGAGTGGTTTACACTACAGTCTAGCCCAATTACATAAGAAGGTAAAGTCCTGTCAGTGTAAGAGGGTTCAGAATATTACTACTAGTGAAACAACTAAGATTTCAGTAAGGAAACTTCATTCTGCCAAGGTTTATTCCATATTTGTACTCAAAAACTGCACAGCACTTATCTATGAGTATTGAAAAATACATTAGGCATTATTGTCTAATTAGGCCATAGGCATATGGCCATGTTCCTTTAGCAGAATGGTAGCATCCCCTATATCCCTGGCCTATCTAGTCTTAGGTTCTTGCCTTCCCAGGCTACTTTGAATCTGGTTCCCATCTCATGGAATGGGCCTTAAATCAAACTGGGTATTGGTTGGTTATTCATAAGCTTTGTGACACTTTTATTGTATCAGCATACCTTGTAGTTAGATTACAATTGTAGATCAAAGCATTTGTAGCTGGCTTGGTGTTTAACTTTCTCCTTGATTGTGCACACAGTATCTTCCAGTACCATAAATACTAGTACACAAGGACGATGTCTCCAGGTAAGAAACAGTTCAACTTTTCTGTGTTCAATGAGTTGTGGGAATCTAACTTTTAGGTCAGGGCTCACCGTCAGTTTGTGGAGAGGCACCAACAGCTTTGACAACAGGCTGGGCTGTTTGGAGGTTCCCCTGGAACCCTTTTGACTAATAACTCCATTTAAATGTGAATGGTTTCCAGCACTGGAAGATTCACTTGGTGATGGGAGATTTTTAGTTGGGGCTCTGTATCACTCATTATTTGGTAACTTCATTTAGATAATCTTCATATATGGAAGTTTATCCATTACTGGAAGTGCCTGATATATTATGCTTACACACAATTCATCAAATGCCCTTTAGCTTTACTGTTCCTCTCTGTTCTGCCTCACTCACCCTTCTCTTTCCACCTGCTTATTTGGTCTTCCCATTCTACTCCCCCTCCCATCTATCCATAGCTACTCTTTTAATCTCTCTTTATGGAAAGATTTATCTGTCACCCTAGTCCCTTACTCTCTATATAATCTCTGTGGTTATCTGAATGGTGCTTTCCTTATTAATGATTTAAGAGCTAATATGCACAAATAAGTGAATAAATATCATATTAGTCTATCTTGATCCGTGTTACCACACTCAAGATGATTTTTTTCTACTTTCACCCATTTACCTGAAAATTTCATTTTTTTAACAGCTGGGTAATATTTCATTGTACAAATTACCACATTTTTTTTAATCAATTCATCTAATGGTAGACATATAGGTTGTTTCAAATTTCTGGCCATTATGAACAGAACAACAATGAACATGATTAGTAAGTATCTTGCTAATCGGATGAAGTATCTTTTGACTATAGATCCAACAGTAATATAGCTGGAACTTGAGGTAGGTCTATTTCCATGATTCTTTTTTTTTGTTTTTGTTTTTTTTATTTACATTTCAAATGATTTCCCCTTTTCTAGTCCCCCACTCCCCGAAAGTCCCACAAGCCCCCTTCTCTCTCCCTGTCCTCCCACCCACCCCTTCCCACTTCCCCGTTCTGGTTTTGCCGAATACTCCTTCACTGAGTCTTTCCAGAACAAGGGGCCACTCCTCCTTTCTTCTTGTACCTCATTTGATGTGTGGATTATGTTTTGGGTATTCCAGTTTTCTAGGTTATTATCCACTTATTAGTGAGTGCATGCCATGATTCACCTTTTGAGTCTGGGTTACCTCACTTAGTATGATGTTCTCTAGCTCCATCCATTTGCCTAAGAATTTCATGAATTCATTGTTTCTAATGGCTGAATAGTACTCCATTGTGTAGATATACCACAGTTTTTGCATCTACTCTTCTGTTGAAGGATACCTGAGTTGTTTCCAGCATCTGGCAATTATAAATAGGGCTGCTATGAACATAGTAGAGCATGTATCCTTATTACATGGTGGGGAATCCTCTGGGTATATGCCCAGGAGTGGTATAGCAGGATCTTCTGGAAGTGAGGTGCCCAGTTTTCTGAGGAACCGCCAGACTGATTTCCAGAGTGGTTGTACCAATTTGCAACCCCACCAGCAGTGGAGGAGTGTTCCTCTTTCTCCACATCCTCGCCAACACCTGCTGTCTCCTGAATTTTTAATCTTAGCCATTCTGACTGGTGTATGGTGAAATCTCAGGGTTGTTTTGATTTGCATTTCCCTAATGACTAATGAAGTTGACCATTTTTTAAGATGCTTCTCTGCCATCTGAAGTTCTTCAGGTGAGAATTCTTTGTTTAACTCTGTACCCCATTTTTTAATAGGGTTGTTTGGTTTTCTGAAGTCTTCCAACCAAAAAAAGCACAGGACCAGATGTTTTCAGTGCAGAATTCTATCAGACCTTCAAAGAAGACTTAACACCAATACTCTTCAAACTATTCCACAAAATAGAAACAGAAGGAACACTACCCAATTCCTTCTACGAAGCCACAATTACGCTGATACCAAAACCACACAAAGATCCAACAAAGAAAGAGAACTTCAGACCAATTTCCCTTATGAACATCGATGCAAAAATACTCAATAAAATTCTTGCCCACCGAATCCAAGAACACATCAAAACGATCGTCCACCATGATCAAGTAGGCTTTATCCCAGGGATGCAGGGTTGGTTCAATATACGGAAATCCATCAATGCAATCCACTACATAAACAAACTCAAAGAAAAAAAAACACATGGTCATTTCATTGGATGCTGAAAAAGCATTTGACAAAATTCAGCATCCTTTCATGCTTAAAGTCTTGGAAAGAACAGGAATTCAAGGCCCATACCTAAACATAGTAAAAGCAATATACAGCAAACCGGTAGTCAGCATCAAACTAAATGGAGAGAAACTTGAAGCAATCCCACTAAAATCAGGGACTAGACAGGGCTGCCCCCTTTCTCCTTATCTTTTCAATATTGTACTTGAGGTACTATCTCGTGCAATTAGACAACATAAGGAGGTCAAAGGGATACAAATTGGAAAGGAAGAAGTCAAACTATCATTATTTGCAGATGACATGATAGTCTACCTAAGTGACCCAAAAAACTCCACTAGAGAACTCCTACAACTGATAAACAACTTCAGCAAAGTGGCAGGTTATAAAATCAACTCAAGCAAATCAGTGGCCTTCCTATACTCAAAGGATAAGCAGGCTGAGAAAGAAATTAGGGAAATGACCCGCTTCACAATAGCCACAAACATGAAGTATCTTGGGGTGACTCTTACCAAACATGTGAAAGATCTGTATGACAAGAACTTCAAGACTCTGAAGAAGGAAATGGAAGAAGACCTTAAAAAATGGGAAAACCTCCCATGCTCATGGATCGGTAGAATCAATATAGTTAAAATGGCCATTTTGCCAAAAGCAATATACAGATTCAATGTAATACCCATCAAAATCCCAACTCAATTCTTCATAGAGTTAGAAAGAGCAATTCTCAAATTCATCTGGAATAACAAAAAACCCAGGATAGCTAAAACTATTCTCAGCAACAAAAGAACTTCTGGGGGAATCAGTATCCCTGACCTCAAGCAATACTACAGAGCAATAGTGTTAAAAATTGCATGCTATTGGTACAGTGACAGGCAGGCAGATCAATGGAACAGGATTGAAGATCCAGAAATGAACCCACACACCTATGGCCACTTGATCCTTGACAAAGGGGCTGAAAACATCCAATGGAAAAAAGATAGCCTTTTCAACAAATGGTGCTGGTTCAACTGGAGGTCAGCATGCAGAAGAATGTGAATTGATCTATCCTTGTCTCCTTGTACTAAGCTCAAATCCAAATGGATCAAGGACCTCCACATAAAGCCAGACACTCTGAAGCTAATAGAAAAGAAACTGGGGAAGACCCTTGAGGACATCGGTACAGGGAGAAAGTTTCTGAACAGAACACCAATAGCGTATGCTCTAAGATCAAGATTTGACAAATGGGACCTCATAAAATTACAAAGTTTCTGTAAGGCAAAGGACACCATCAAAAGGACAAATCAAAAGGACAAATAGGGAAAAGATCTTCACCAACCCTACATCCGATAGAGGGCTAATGCCCCCTGCCTCTTGCTGATGGGCTTCTTGTGTGGCCTATTCAGAGCAATGCTAGAGAGCTCCCCCTTGTGGTGTGGATAAGGAAGACCTGGTGGGATGACCAGCTCTGGAACTACTCAGCCCAGATTCAGGGCTCTGAGATGGCCTACTCCAAAATCTATAGCAACTGAAAATGGTTGGGAGGCATAAAAGGGGCAGTCTCCATGATACAGGGCAACAGAAGGATAACTGGGAGGAATCCCAAGGAGGCTCCATTATTGTCACAGAAGCCAGAGCTCTTGAACCAACCAAAGACTCATCTGCAAGTGAAGACTATGCGGACAGAGAGATGCACAGTCACATACTACAGCTTCCACAATAACATGTTTTTCTATGCTCGGTTCTTTTGTTTGTCTGCTTGTTTCTGTTGTTTGTCTGCTTTCTATTTTGCAGGGGAGGTTGCAAGGGCAAAGGGCAGATGTGAGGGGACAGGGATACAAGCGGGACTGGGGTGCATGATGCGAAACACAAAAAATCAATAAAAAGGTTTTTAAAGGTATACATACATTTAACTTAAACATTTAAAAATAAAATATAGTAAAGAGAAAAAATATTTTTTGGATATATGTAAAATCTCAACCTGCTGCTACTGGACAAATTGAGAAATATATATTGCTATATACCACTGTTACTTCGGGTCAGAATGACTGGAAATACTGTCTACATAATACAGATGGAGCAAAGGCTGTTAACCTGAAGATGACACATCCAGGCAAGGGCAGTAGAAATATCCCACCTGACTGAAGAACTTGAAACCATAGAGGTCTCCCCACCACATGTGGAGCTAAGGGGGAACACTAAACTGCTATAGATTCTGGAGATCTTCTTGCAGCTCAGACCTAAAAAATCCCTGGTTAATTGATGGCTCTACCTCTGTGACAAAAATGTGGTCTTCAAAGAACTTCTGTTTTAGTTATTTGTCAGATGTGAGTTGTTTTTTTTTGTTGTTGTTGTTGTTGGTTTTTTGTTTTTTTTTTTTTTTTTTTAGCTTGGTCCACTGCAGAAGCTGTGTAGTCAGAGAAAGCCACAGACAGCTGGTTCAAGAGATGCTTTGTTAGGGATAGGTCTATTTTTTCCACAAGGGTCTGTGAAAAATGTACAGCAGTGAGTGAGGGGCCAGAGAAACTTAGCGGGCAAAGACAATGCCTGAGCCACATTTCTGGAGTTGGGGCAGTGATGTGGAAATGGCCTAAGAGCAGATGGGAGTCCTTTCATTTTATTTTAGTATAGCAACTGCCTTACATAATAGATATCCTTCTTTTCCACAAAGTGATGACTCTTTCTTTAGTTTTCTTCACATAAATATAAATGCATTATAAAGTGTGTTTGTTCTGTTACTCCCTCAATTGTATATTTTGTTGCTTAAAAAACCCCAATTATACTTATGTACTTATATTCAATTTTCTATCTTTTTTGCATAATATATCTCATGTGAAAAGCATAGCATAAATCTCTTATTATTTGGATGCTCTTTATTTTATAGCAAATTTCACTCTTGTATTCATGATATTTAAGAACATAGTAAGTACTTTCTGGAAGGGAGATTGTCACATTGAGGACCCTAGGGGCTTTTGACAGCCTTATACCCACCCACCTCATGTCAAGGCTAGGCCAAGTTCCATTCTCCACCTACAGGAACATTCATGAGTAAAAAATTCTCAGATAATCACTTGACCCTCTGGAAAGTCCCAGATAGAATTCAAAAGTGTGTCATGCTTGCTAGTCAATAGATTTAAAGGTCAATACGCTTAGCCAATAAGTTTGAACTGTAACCTGGCTGATGTAATCTGTGCCCCTAAAAAATGTAAAAACTGCTTGTAATAGCCATTTGAGTTACCCTCTCATCACTCTCCTTGAGGGACTGATTGAGGGTTGACCCCAATGTGTCAGAAAATAAACCTCTTGCTTTTGCATCAACCTGTATCTTGGTGTCTCACTCGGGGTGGAGGGGGTATCTTGAATCCCAGACGAGCCCACAAATGTAAGACACATCCCCAACCCTCAGTCAGTGGTACTTACTTCAAGATGGTTTTGGGCCATCAGGAAAAAGGAAACACAGGAGGAGGGATCCAGACCTGAGAAGAAGTGGATCCTCCAAGACACTCCTTCTCCATATCCCCCTATCCTTGCCCCTACAGCCCTGCCAGTGCCAGCATCAGTCCCAGGATCCTCAGCCCATATGGGACTAGGGCCATTGTACCCCTTTTACCAGATGGAGGAGAGGGAGGAGACCCCCAACTTCCCCGTCCCGCCATCGGCACCTGAAGTCTGAGAGTCACCTCTCCTGATATCACACTGGCTCTCCCACTGAGGACATATGGGCTTCTAGATAAGGGCAATCAGGCTATATAATATTGGACCTTCTCCTTGGCAGACTTGTACAACTGGAAGGCCCAACACTCCCCTTTTCAGATAATCCAAGGGACTGGTTAATCTCTTTGAGACTGTTTTATTTACTTATCAGCTCACCTGGGATGATATCTAACAACTCTTGAGAGTGCTCTTCACGACCAAACAGTGCTAGAGGATAATGCAGAAAGCCATAAAGAAGCCCCTCAGACTCAGGGGCACCATCAATTGACCAGGCTGTCATCGACAGCAGGTTTCTCCTGACTAGACTAACTGGGACTTTAATATGGCAGAAGGTAAGAGGCACCTGAATGTCTATTGCCAGGTTCTTTTGGCAGGTCTCAAGGGGGCCGCACTATGACTCACCAATTTGACCAAGGTATGTGAGGTTAAGCAGGGACCAGACAAGTCTCCTGCAGTCTTTCTAGAGCTACTCATGGAGGAAATTCATCAGTCTGCACCCTAGGACCCCAGCATCGAGAAACACAGAGCTACTGTTACTATGGCTTTTATAGATCAGGATAGTAGAGATATCAGGAAAAAGCCCTTAGGTCCAAAGGCTAGAGGGACTACAGGATAAGTTGATGAGAAAGTCTACTGTAACAGGGAGACAGAGGAGAGGAAGGAGCAGAGAAAGAGAATGGAAGAAAATGAAAGGGAGATGAAAAAAAGAAAAGTGACAGGAAAGGAATTTACAGAGAATCTTGGCTATAATAATTAGAGAAAACAGAAAAGAGAGACTCCAACCAAAGAGAGACATAAAACCCCTTGAAAAGGACCAGTGCGCATATTGCAAGGAGAGGGGCCACTGGGCCCGAGAGTGCCCAACAAACAGAAGGCAGGGGTAAGAAATACCAGGCCTCTGGAAAAGTGCTCCCAAATGATGAAGGTGTTAGCTTTGGGGGAAGACAGTGACTAGGGAGGATGAGGTTTGGACCCCCTCCCCAACACTTGGTTCTCCCCAACACTTGGTCCTCCTCCAAGATGATGGACCAGTCTTACGCAAAAAATCTTGGGTCCTAGGAGCCACTGGCACCAAAATGTATTCATGGACTACCCAAAGAACAGTAGACCTAGGAATGGGCCATGTATCCCATTCATTTACAGTAATTCCAGACTATCCTTACCCTCTGTTGGGGCGAGACTTACTCTCCAAGATGGGGGCTCAGATACTGCAACTAACTGGCCCAAAAGGAGAGCCCATGGGTGAAGGAGAGCCCTCTCCAATGGACCCCCTCCAGGAGCCGAGGCTACCTGGTTTATAGATGGGAGCAGTTTTCTCCATGAAGGTCAGAGACAAATGCCATCTGGGCTGAGCCTCTACCTGCCCCACCCCCAAGGCACGTCGGCACAGAAAGCGGAGCTAAGGGCACTCACCAAAGTCTTGGAACTTGGGGCTGGCAAAAAAATTAACATCTACACAGATAGCAGGTATGCCTTTGTAAGACAGAGCCTAGATCCATAGGGCTATATACCAAGAAAGAGGACTGCTTACATCAGAGGGAAAATAAATAAACAAGTAAGAAATCTTTGATTTTTTGGATACCCTGATTAACCTGGCAGCTGTGAGTATTATTCATTGCCCAGGACATCAGAAGGGAAGAGACTCCGTGTCCTGGGACAATAACCAGGCAGATCAAGTGGCTTAAGAAGTGGCTATGCAGGAGCCTATCCTGGTTATGGGCCCACAAGAAACACTCACTGGGGAATGGGTCTGAACTAAGGGATGACCTCACTTAAAATATATGGAAGAAGAAAGGACTCAGATTGTTAGCCACCCTACCAACTATTACCCAGAGAAGGAAGGGCAATGGTGCACACAAGAAGGAAAACCTATACTCTCCAGAAAGCAAGCAAGAGACTTATTAGGCCAAATGCACAGATGAACTCATTTCGGGGATAAAAAGCTTGTCCAAGCAGTTAAGAGATCTAATGTATCTATAATAGACCTCAGGTTTTGGGCCAGAGAGATAGCAGAACAGTGTAAGGTATGCTAGCAAGTGAATGCTTATATGGCCAAGAGTAAACAGGGCAAAAGACCTAGGGGAGAATGGCCTGGAATATTTTGGGAGGTCGATTTTACAGAAGTTAGGCCAGGAAGATATGGTTACAAATACCTTCTAGTGTTTGAGGGTACTTTCTCTGGATGGGTTGAGGCTTTCCCCACCAAGCAGGAAACAGCTGCCATCGTAGCCAAGAAGATATTAGAGGAAAATTTCCTGAGGTTTGGAGTGCCCAAGGTAATTGGATCAGACAACAGTCCTGCTTTTGTCTCTAAGGTAAGTCAGGGATTGGCAGAGATATTGGGGAAAATTAGAATTTCCATTGTGCATACCATCCCTAGAGATCAGGGTGGGTAGAGAGAATGAACAGAACCCTAAAAGAGATTTTAACTAAATTGTTCTTGGAGACTGGTGCTCACTGGGTGCTACTCCTTCCCCTAGCCCTGCTCCAAGCCTGGAACACCCCCTACCATTTTAACCTGACCCCTTTCGAGATCCTATATGGGACCCCAGCTCCCCCACCCCCCAGTGACTTTTCAGGCTGACAAGGATCTTATGGTTCAATTGCAAGCTTTCTAGATCTGCCACCAGGAATTGTGGACTACACAGTATAATGCAGGTACCCGAGAGGTTCCACATGAGTACCAAGTTGGAGATTGGGTATATGTTAAGAAGCATCATGCTGAAAACTTAGAAGCAAAGTAGAAAGGACCATTCCTGGTGTTGACCACCCTAAACACTGTTAAAGTGGATGGAGTAACTGCCTGGGTTCAAGTAACTCACGTCAGACCACCATCTGTGTCTGATGCCAACTGGATAGCAGTCAGACACCTAGGTAACCTCCTCAAGCTCAAGATCATCTGTCCTTCTGCAAGGCCAGAGGGAAACCATGAGATGGCTATGGCATGTCTTCCTTCTGGCACTGAGCCTTAACGTCCCACCCTCAATCCTATAAAAGTGACTTGGCAAGTACTCTCAGCCAGGAACACCCACCTTATACCTGGAGGCTGGACCTTGTCTTTCATCTTGGTAAGTTAGCTGCAGGCCTTGACTCCTGGGATATCCCCACCCTAGAGACACAGGGGGAGGGATTACCTGAATGTGGGGGACAAGGGACTTTTGAATCTAAACCATGCCCCAGAAGCAGCCTTGGAGGGTGGGGCTTAGGGTTCTGACACCTGAAGTTGAGGAGTGTCCTGCGAGAAACCCCCATATACGTGTGCCATGGAGACTGGAGAAGCCAGCAGCAGGCCCATCAGTGTTGGGGGGCAACCACTTTTTCTGTGCTACCTGGGGGTGTGAAACATCAGGAAGCACATACTGGGGACCATTCAGGGGGTAGTTAAGGATTCAATAGCCAAGGTGAGAGAAGGGCTAGCCAAGAAAGAAAGAGAACAGAGTCTGGGTGGGATCAAGTCTTGGTTTAACTCCTCCTCTTGGTTAACCACCCTCATATTCACCTTATTAGGACCCCTACTTGTCATCCTGCTATAGTTGACCTTTGGATCCTGCATATTGAACAAGCTTGTAGCCTTCATATAAGAGAGAATAGGAGCAGTGAAGCTGATGGTCCTGTGCGAACAAGGACAGGACCTGAGGAATGTGAGTTAGTTACCAGAGACCCTTGAGTGCAGCTACAAGATTGCAGCTTGTACAAGAAAAAGGGGGGTGAAGGACCTTAGGGGCTTTGGCCAGCCTTTACACCCACCTGCCTCGGGTCAAGGCTAGACCAAATTCCAGCTTCCTGCCTCAGGTCAAGACTAGGACAAGTTTCATTCTCCACCCACAGGAACATTCTTGAGTAAAAAATTCTCAGATGTACTGGCAGTCACCGGACCCTCTGGAAAGTCCCAGGTAGAGTTCAAATGCATATCATGCTTGCTAGCCAATAAATTTGGAGGTCAATATGCTTAGCCAATACATTTGAACTGTAACCTTGATGTAACCTGTGCCCCTAAAAAGTATAAAAACTGCTTGTAATATCCATTTGGGGTTACCTTCTTGTCACTCTCCTTAAGAGACTGACTAAGGGTTGACCCTGATGCACCGGAAAATAAACCTCCTGCTTTTGAATCAACCTGCATCTCAGTGTCTCACTGGGGGAGCATCTTGAAGTAAGTACCCCTGACAGAGGGTCAGAGTCTTACAACATATAGTTTTTATAAATCTGAGTAAAGTGAATGCATTCATGGTGGCAAAAAAAAAGTACAAAGTCATCACATTCTGAATTGCTTTATTTGATACTGATGCTATCATTTTGTATTTAATAGATTATATGCATATGCAATTTAGAAATTTATCCAGTATACATGCGCCATGAGTTCTGGGTTAATCCTACCCCTGTACTGAACCAGTGGTGATATATACACTACAGCCTTCCAGAGTAATTATAACATGAGTGCCAGGATACAGGTGTCAGCCTCCCACACTATATGCACACTGAGTGCTGGGTTACTATTAGTAATCACCAAGTACACTTACAATGAGTCCTGGGATACAGGCACAGTACATTCACCATGAGCGCCATGTTAGTGGTATTAGTCTCCTACCATATATTCATCATTAGTGCTTTAGTTTTGAACAGTATATTCCCATTAATGCTGGGATATAGGCATGAGCCTCCACACTGCATCATGAATGCTGGGTTACTGCCAATGATCCACCACAGTACATACACCATGAGTTATATGTTACTGAGTTGAGTGTCACACAATATATTCACAATGAGTATTGGGTTATAGGTATGAATCTCCCAGTGCATTCATCATGGGTGATGAATATAGTTGTGAGCATACCACAGTAAATACAAAATGAAAGCAGGTTTAGGGATATTAGCATCCTTCAAATCATGTCCCATATGGCTTGGGTTACTGATTTGAATATTGACATTACAGTCACAATTACTATTGAGTTACAGATATGAGCTTTCTACAGTACATGCTGTATGAGTTCTGCATTACTGTGTTGAATCTAATATAGTACATTCACAGTGAATGTATCTTATAGGCATAAGCATACCACAGTACATGAAACATGAGTGCTAGATTATAGGTACAGTGTTCCACAGAATATACACAATAAGTGCTGGTTACAGCCATGATCCAATTATAGTCCATGTACCATGAATACTTGGTGATAAACATGATCCTCTCACAGTATATGCACTATGACTACTGTGATACATATGTAAGTGCATTCACCATCAGTTCTGGGTTACAACCATAAACCCACAATAATACATGAGTGATGAATTGTTGGTTATAAACAAGAGCCTCTGGTAATACATCACTACAGTTTCTGGAATCAGTCACGATCCCATCTCAGTATGATTACATTGCTGTGTTATAGGCATTGGTTTTCCACGGTAAATGTGCCATGAATGTTGGCTTATAGGAGTGATCTTCCTGCTTTACATATACCCTGAGAGCTGCATTACTGGTTTAAGTCTCACAGAGAACATTCAAAATGAGTTCTGGTATACAGGTGTCAGCTTCCCATAATAAATGCACCTTGAAGGTGGGGATATAGGCATGAGCCTCCCATAGTACATGCACCATGAGTTCTGGGTTACTGCTTTATGTTTTGCTCAGTATATTCACAATGACGACTGGTTTCTAAACATGTGTCTCCTAGAGTAACATGGACTATGAGTTCTAGATTACAGCTGTGGGCCCACTAAAGTATATGTGTCATGAATGCCAGAGTACAGGTATCAGCCTCTCTTATTCCATGGACCAAGGGTGCTAAGTTACTGGTTTGACTCTTGCACAGCATATTCAAAATGAGTGGTGGGACATAGGTGTGTGCCTCCAACAGTACATGCACCATGAGTGTCAGCTTCATACTAGATGCATTAGTGCTTGGTTACAACTATGAGCCCACAGCAGTTCACACAATAGGAATGCTGGTTTGTAAGCAAGATCTTCCAGTAGTATATGATTCATGTGTTCTGGGTTACTGGGTTGAGTCTTACACAGTACATTCACAGTGATTGTTGGCGTAGAGGAATGAGCCCCCTACAGTACATGCATCAAGAGTGATAAGATAGAAGGGTGATACAGCACACAGTATATGCACTATGATTGCTATATTACATTCATGAGTCAACCGCAATACATGCACCAACAATGTTGTGTCACTGCTTTGAGTCTCTCACAGAACATACACCATTAATAATGGGGTTATAGGTATGGGGTTCCCTCAGTACTTTGCCCTCATGTATGTTGGTTACAGGTTTGATTCTCACACAGTGTATACATGGTGGTTATAGGCATGAACCTATTAAAGTACATCCACCACAATTGCTGGAAAACACATGTCAGTCTCCCATAGCACATGGTCCATCAGTGCTGGGTTACAAAGATGAATCCACCACAGTGCTTGCAACATGAAAGCTGGTTTATAGGCACCAGCCTCCGATTGTATATGTACCATGAATGCTGGATTACTGATGTTTCTTTCTAACAGTACATTCACAATTAGTTCTGGGTTATAGGCATGATATTCCTGTAGTTCTTGCACAATGAGTGCTGGGTTATAGGTATGAGACTCCCATAGTACATACACTGATTGGTGAGATACATGTGTCAGCCTCCCCTTGTATATGCACCATGATTGTAGGATACATATGTCAGCCTCCTATAGTACATGCACGGAGAGTACTGGGTTATAGGTGTGAGCTCAACACAGCACGTGCACCGTGAAGCTGAATATGCAAACATGCACACTACATATGTGCACCCAACATGCATATCATACACAAAACACTGCATACACATTTCATATACCCACTGTACACCACGCACATACACACACACACACACACACACACACACACGCACGCAATCAGACATATACATGCATATGCATACCACACATGCACATGTATACTGTACAGGCACAGCACACATACTAATAAGGAATAGCAATCAACAACTACAGGCTAAGTAAAACTGTAGCAAAATAAAAAGCAGAATCTGGTATAGAAGACCTAGGATTAGGAACACTTGCTGTTACTTCTGAGGACCAGGGTTTAACTTCTGGAACCAGCATAATTGGTTCACAAAGATTTGTTATTGCCATCCCAGGGCACTTCTTAGAACTTTCTAGAGAATCAATGAGTTAGTGCATGATCTCTGAGGACCTACCTAGGTTGGAATGGCGTGCCCACCCATGGCTGCAGTGGGCATGAAGGCCTGGGTGGGCCTGATAGTTTGGCTGCTTCCACTGACCTCACTGTCCAAGTGCCCAAAGCCCTCAAATGTCCCCTTCCTCTTACCAAAGGCAGGAAGGATCTCATGATTTTTGGAAGCCTAGGTCCAGAGGGCCCACAGACTGGTGTGCTGGGAGGTCAGTACTGACAGGATGATTGACAGGATGATTGACAGGGCCTTCCAGGGTTTCAGTCTTCACAGACTGGTGTGCTGGGAGGTCAGGATTGACAGGACAATAAGGGCCTTCCAGGGTTTCAGTCTTCCAGCGCAGCTTCAAAGGAGGACTGTCAGCGCTAAGAAAGTTCTTTGTTTTGCAGTTTTTTGAGTTGTGTACCTTGGTAATTGGGTTTTGGCTCCCACCTCCTGGGCTGAATGTCCTTGGGTCCTGGCAGAGGCTGGCTGGTGGCAGTTGGCCTCCCTTCTTTACCCCTTGCCGTGTACTTTCTACTTCACATGGTTTTGCAGGTGTGGGGAGGAGATGATGTGGAGGCGGGGAAAGGAGTGAGAGGGGATGGGTGTCAGTATGGACAGCAGGCGGTGAACACCAACAGGCCGTTGACAGCCTGGTTTGGGGAGCAGAGGTGAAGGCCACAGGAACCAGCACATTCAATGACACGGAAGCAGATTTATCTTAGAGGTTGGACTCATTGTGTGTATATATGCATGCGTGGGTGTGCACACCTTTTGGATACTTTCCTCAAGGTAGGGAATTAGGAAGTTTGTCTCTCAACTTTGACCCAGGGCTGGCAAGAGAATGTAGATTTATGATTTCTGAGGTTTCTTTTATTGTGCTCTAAGGACTAGTGGTGAAGTGATTTTACTCAATGGCTTTGGGGATATACAAATATCTATACAATGGTCTATAGTAATTCATACCTGGCAGCTCTTTATATCAGAAAAATAAACTCTCCTAAGCTTTCAAAATGGGGTTCTTTGCCCACCAAACCTGGACCGAAAGTCTCAAATGAACAATCGTGTACAAAAAGAGCAAGAAACACATTAAAGAATAAGATATACGGCAAATCCAAAGCAATCCTTAGGAAATGAGAGGAAAACAACTATTCATACATTTATTTTAATTAAAACAATTTAAAGCTCTCTTTTTCTAGGGTCGAATCCTCTTCTTAAAAGTGGACAAATGCCCCTTTCAGCTTCTAGAAGGTATGCTGCCCTTAGCGGGGATTTATTTCCCAGAACTAACGCTGAATCAGTCTTCCGGTTGTCTTTTCCTCCCTTCCTTGGATTTGCACAGGTTTCAGCTTCATTAAGCATTTGGTGATGTTCCACACTTTGGAGTGTTCTGTAGTAACTTCATTGCTAAAGGTGTGAAATTTGGATCTTGTCAAGGTAAAATGGTAATGCCAGAGATTTTACGGAACACAGGGGCAATTCTCAGATGTAGGAGGGAAGTGTGTTTTTAGTGGGAATGCTGAAATTGAGTGACCCGTCCAGCAGGTCCAGTTATTCCTGGGTCCCGAAGGGGCACTACCTGAGGGTCAAAAATGGGGGGGAGAGAAAAGGGAAGCCAAGCATGCTAAGAAAGACAAGTCAGTCTGGGTTATGTCAAGGCTTTAATGTCGGGGAGGTAAGTGGGTTTTAAGGCTTACAGAGAAGGAAATAACCTTCACACCAGACAAAGGAGGGAAGGGCAGAGACACCCCTAGGGGTTGAAGCAGGAAGCAAGCGAGGAGGTCATCTGGTCATCTGGAGAGGACACCCGGAGTTAACGGAGTTAACGCCGGCAGGTACATTCCGTGGTTAGGGCAGGAACATCTTGTGGTATTCTCAGGATCTTCTCACACTGGGCAGGAACATCTCGTGGTATTCTCGGAATCTTCTCACACCGATAGCTCAAGGAGAAGGCTCTAGTTAATTGTTCTTATATTTTAGCAGCCACCACCTTAGGGCCATGAGTAAGCATTAGTCCGAATAGCTCAGGATGGCTTCCCACAATTGAGGATGGTGGCCTGGTGGGGAGGATACTCTTGAAGGCCTTTGCCCTCTGCTGAGAAAGACAGAGGGTATTCACTCCAGCAGGACACAACTAACTCTACATGGAATCTGTTTTGTATTGGCTAAAGTAATTTTAATCTGTACTGATCAGCTATGGAATGTACACTTACAGAATTACTCTACCGTGTTATATTTATAGACAAAACCCAATGCTTTATGTTAAGACCTAGGTAAAATATTAAGGCCTAAAAACTAAAACACTTAAGGTTAACTGTTACCTGTCTAGCCTGCCATTTTCTGCTGTTACTAATATTATAAGGAAACTTTCTCATATGCTGCTTCTGCTGTAACAAAAGTGTTATATTGAGTACACTTTAATTGTCAAATGTCCCAGATTAAATAAACTGCCTTGCTTCAAGCTTTTAGCATTTGTGGGACAGAGAAATTGGAGACTGTTTAACTACCTTAGAGAATTTAATCTTAAGGAGAAGTTATAATAACTCTTCTCTTTCCTTTAATGTGATCAGTTGACTCAATCATGGACTGGTCTAGAAATAAATACAATATTGGAGATTCCAATTATGAATAATCTTTATCAGCCAGCTTAGGTTTATCTGGCACTTACAAAGCAGTCTCTGCTAATTCACAAAGCTACCTCCTCCACTCCAGAAGTTAGCTTTGGTTTGGAGAGCTACTAATTTACATATGAATTAATACCTTGGGCCTTCCGGGGACAAAGTCAAAGTCCTTCTTCCCTTTAATCTCTTCTTTTGTGTCTCAATCAGGTCTCTTTCAGACACAGCTCAGCAGCTCCCCAGGAAAACGAAGAAAGGTGAGCTGTGAGGGCCAGCCAGTTTACACTCACAGGGCATTTACTTTAGGAATGCTCTAAAGGAGTGGATCTCCTTCATGGAGCTACATAGAACTCAGATTTAAGTGTGTCTACTTGTGAGCAGACATGGGCACCAGTGAGAGGTGCAAGGCAAAGTACTGCAAGGGAAGGATCATGTTTTCTGGCTCTGAGTTCCCTGGGAGCACACCTGATTGCATAGGGGTTGACATTGAGAGGTTGTCCTTAAAATAATAAGGAAGCCTATTACCCCTCCTCTGCAAAAGACATCATATAATATTTAAGAGGAATCAAGATCAATGTTTCCCCTCCCTGGTTAAAAGCCCGCTGTCTTTTGATGGATATTTATCCACTGGTTTTTCTTAAAATTAATGGAAAGGGAGGAATTCTGACCTCCCCAAGCCTTTGAAGGTCTGACCCATTGTTCTCAAAGAATAGCAGCCCACCTCCTGCAGAACAAGCAGAACCAGTTTCCAGCCCTTGGGGGAGGGGTCTTGCCCTGCCTCTCTCTCTCTCTCTCTCTCTCTCTCTCTCTCTCTCTCTCTCTCTCATATATATATATCTATATCTATATGGAGAGATTCATTAAAGTTTGAGCCTTGAGCAAGAAATCATGCCTTGACTCCATGTGTTTCCCTTGACACCCTGTTTTCTATCCCATCTCTTCTTCCAGGGAACCCAAGCCTTTCCTATGTAGCCATGGGCAGCTACAGTCAGGAAGCCCCTACCCTCAAGCACCCCTCAGTTACTGACAGTCAACACCTCAAAGCCAGCTGGGCTCTCAGTGAGGAGGCAAGTTTTGTGTACCTGTGCAGTTCTTTGTTCTTGTTTCTGGTTCCTTTTGGTCACTCAAGTGAAGGTAGCTCGACACAGTAATGCTCTTGGGTTGGGAGGACAGAGGATGCTCTGATTCTTCTCTTGGCTAAAGGGCAGGAGTACAACCTACTCTTTAGGACTTGTTAGTATTATGTCTAAGCTCCACCCCACAATTACCTGGCAACAGCAAGGTATGCCCTGTCCCATAGACCTGGCCCACTATAAAAGGGGCTATTTGCCCCTCCTCTCTCTCTCTCTCTCTCTCTCTCTCTCTCTCTCTCTCTCTCTGTCTGTCTCTCTCTCTCTCTCTCTCTCTCTCTCTCTCTCTCTCTCTCTCTCTCTCTCTCTCTCCCTCTCTCTGCCTCTCTCTGCCTGGTTAAATGGTTAAAGCATCATCTGCTGGCCTTTACCCCCTGAAGCCCTGAACCTGCTCTGCCACTAGGAGTCTAGCACTGCTAGAGAAGTCCTGTCAGGCTAGTGATCTGCAAAGGCCTCTCTTCAAGGGGCAACAGTAGCATCTCAGATTCTCTGGTAAGGAAGTTGATGGCTAGACCTGCTTCAAAATCTCTATGCCTGTGAGAATTGGATTCAGTAGGTGTCAAGATACTCCTTCCTCAAAATTGCACCTAGACAAAGTAAGAAAAAATTTGCTCGTCTATTCTAAATGTCTAAGTGTATGTGGCCACTACATCTTTGTTTCTGACTGGTCTTAAATGTATAAGTTTACTATGTTCTTCATGTCTTGGTTATAGATTATTGGCTTATGAGTTACTGGGTATGATTAAAAATCTATAACATCTGTAACAAAAAGTTAGCTTAAAATTGGAAGGGTCGTAGCCATTCTGAGCAACAATACATGACATGAGCCAACATAGGACAGACACATGCACATACATACATGCACACATAGAAACAGAAATTATTTGATAATGTATTTTAGGATTAAGTTTTCAATTAAAAATTTAAAACTCTTATAAAGGAAAACATTTAATTGTGCTTGACTTACAGTTTTAGAGGTTTAGCTCATTATCATCACGGGAGGAATGAGGGCAACATATAGGCAGACTTGGTGCTTGCTATGGTTTGTATATGCTCTGCCCAGGGAGTGGCACTATTAGAAGGTATGGCCCTGTTGGAGTAGGTGTGGCTTTATTGGAGTAGGTGTGTCACTGTGGGAGTGGACTTTAGGACCCTCGTCCTAGCTGCCTGAAAGCCAGTATTCTTTCTGCTAGCAGCTTTCAGATGAAGATGTAGACTTCTTAGCTCTTCCCGTACCATGGCTGTCTGGATGCTGCCATGTTCCTGCCTTGAAGATAATGGACTGAACCTATAAGCCAGCCCCAATTAAATGTTGTTCTAATAAGAGTTGCCTTGGTCATGGTGTCTGTTCACAGCAGTAAAACTCTAAGTCAGTGCTGAAGAAGGAAGGAGCTGAGAGTTTTACAACTTGATCCTTAGGTAGCCAGAAGTAACAGTGACACACTGACCAGGATTAAGCATCTGAGATCTCAAAGACCTAGTGACAAACATCCTCCAACACAGCCACACCTCTCCAACAAGAGCATACTTCCTAATAGTGCCACTCCCTATGGGCCTTTGGGGACCATTTTTATTCAGATCACCATAAATTTCTATTTTAAATGTTACACAAATGATTCTGAGGCAATCCTAGATGGAAAACTGTGGGAATCCACTACAAGACTGAATTATTCTGTATGGTTTCTCAAAGCAATGACAACAGGTTATATGGGAAGACAATCCCCTTGATAATTCTAAAGGGCAATATGTGTATTAAGAATAAGTGGTTCTATTTATATCACTTATACTGAGCAGTAATAGTTGTGGCTAATTTCCCCCCTTTTATTAAAGATAGATTCTTTTCCCATCCATTATACTGTGATACAGATCTCATATAATATTTACCCTCCCTCTATTCCTCTTAGCTCTTCCCCACCTCCCCTCCCATCTGGATCCACTCCTTTTGTCTCTCTCATTGGAAAAGTATTTCTAAGCTCTTCTAAGAGGTAACAATAAAACATAACAAAATAAAATATATTAAAATAAAACAAAACCCATCACTTTGAAGTTGGGCAAGGCAACTCATCAGAATAAAAAGAGCCCCAAGAACAGGTACAAGAACCAGAAACCCATTTGGTCATGTACTCAGGAGCCCCATAAAACTACTAAACTGAAAGTTATGGTATATATGCAGAGGACCCGATGCAGAATTGAGCCAGCCCTGTGTATGCTGCTTCAGTTGTCAGTTCATATGACCTTTACTTAGTTGTTTTAGATGGCCTGGATCTTACACTCTTTCAGCTCTCTCTTCTACAAGGTTCCCTGAGCTCTGAGGGGTGGGATTTGATGGAGATTTATAACTGAGTGTATCAAGATCTTTCCCTTTCTGTGTAATGTCTGGATGTGGGCCTTCATATCTGTTCATCTTTGTAGGAAGAAGTCTCTCTGATGACAGTTGAATAAGTCATTATCTGGAGTAAAACAGGATATCATTAGTAAATTTATCACTACTGATTTTTAAAAGACCATAGTGTTTGTTTTCACCTTAGGTCTCTGGGCTATCAAGTCTCAGGCTCTTGGTTATTCTAGCAGTGTCAGATATAGGTTCCATCTTACGGAGTGGGCCTTAACTGAAACCAAACATTGACTGGTTCCTCCCAAAGCTTATTGCCACCATGATCTTAGCATATTTGCATGCAGGAAAGGTTGTGGATCAAGATTTTCTTCCCACATTTCCTCCCTCAACCCAATCTCCCCTCACTTTCCTTATCTGATCTCCCTGCTCCTGTTCCTGATCTCCTGCTACTCCCAGTCCATCTATAAAAATGTCTTATATTTCTACATACCTAGGAAATCTATATATTGCCTCACTCCCTTCTTTTTTACCTCTGGGTCTTTGGGTTGTAGCTTGGTAATCATTTATTCAATGGCTGACATCTACATATAAGTGGATACATACTGTTAGGAGCCATTTTGCTTGCTTCTGTGAAAATCTGCCTGTCAGACAGACTCAAGGCAGGCCAGGGTCTACTGGCAAATTTCCAGGCCTGCTGATGCATGAAACGATAAGAGGAGATAAACTTGAAGCTTAAGGTGAGGGGCTGAATGTTCTGTTAATCTTGGAGGAAGGAACAGGGAGGTCTGTGGATGGGAATTCTAATATATGTCAGCCATTGTCTCTGCTAGCTTGTGATTTTATTTCCCATGATACTATAAAGTATATAAAGGCTCTGGGATAGACCCACAGTCCTCTGATTTCTAACCTTCATCTCTGAGTCTTCTTTTCCATCTTTCCTCAGAGGACAGTTTGACTTTGCACCTACAGACCACTGCAGTGTGTCACTCATGCAGGTGACACTCTGAGAGTGTGGAAACTAAAGAGTGGTAAAGGTAAAGGTGTGGTGAATGTCTCTTAAGAGTTAAGACAGGGAAAGGAAGATAAGAGAGCTCAGAAAAAAGTAAGGGAGCAAGGAAAATGTAAGGGAGTGCAGAAAAAAGCAAAAGACACAAGAAAAAGAAAAAAATCAAAAATGGAAAATGGAAATAGCTACATGCTTTTGTTATGCCCAGATTATGGACCCCCAGAGACCACCAGGGGCCACAACTCTGACGCAAGCATGTGAGAGTCTTTATTCAGGTTCAAGCCTGGGCCACAAACCCTCCTGATGCAACAGGATAGGAGAGTAGCTCTGAGATCTAAGGAGATGGGGTTTATAAAGGAAAAAAGTGCAGGTGGGTATTTCTGAGCCTTGGGGTTACATGATTGGGTAAGACGGTAAAGGAATGTTGGCCTTTAAGCTGGTTGGTTCATAACATCTGGTCACATCATAAGATGGGACCACACACCTAAAAGGAGAATTTTGACCTGGGAACAACTCATGTTTTCTTATCCCACCCTGTTGTTATTAGCTGGCCACAGCTGTTAAGTCTATTTTGCAACTGCCAAGAATATCTCATGTTTTTTCTCAGAACTCAAGTGTGGGGGCCAAGTCACTCTGAGGACAAGTTAGCTTAAAATAGGGTCTGAAAAGCAAAATGGAGTTTATTCTGCTACTCTGATCCCTTCACTTTTTGTATATATGCTTAAAAGATTGCTTTGTACCCTTGGGACTAAAGTAGAGCAACAGCGTTGCATAACTTCTTAGATTTTGTAGAGAAGGTTTGTGCTTGCTTTCTTGAGGAAGGTTCAGTACATTTAGTAACCTGAAAAAAAGTTGGGGAAAAGGCTTCAAAACTATTATGATGTGTACAGACCAGGTAAAATGCCTTTTTTTCTTTTAGTCTCTAGACCTTGATTAGAGATAGCCTAGATCCTAGGAGAGAGAGAGAGAGAGAGAGAGAGAGAGAGAGAGAGAGAGAGAGAGGTGGGTTTTAGGGGGGCAGCTCACATCGGGGACATTTTGACAAAGTAGTGAGAAAATGAAACTAAGCCCTGAGCCTGTGTACACAGAACCAGAATTTGAGCTGCTTTTTTCTTTTTTCTTTCTTTTTTTTTGAGGAGATCCTAGATTTGGGAGAGACTGAGCAGATGGAAGAGGAAGATGCTAGATATCATAGGAAGGAGAATTCTTTGCCATTTATTGCCTTGGCAGAACTCGAAGTTCCTTCCAAGGACAAGCTAGTTACAGAGAAGACACAACAGCTGCAAACCTGCAAACTGCTTTTACTTTGCTGTCTGTGCAAATGCAAATATTATAGGCTTGACAATCTCAAGAGGAGAACTTGGGTCAACCAGAGTGGGTTCCTAAGCTGAGGGCTATTAAAACCCCAAGTGGGCTGGACTGGACCCTGTCCAGAGGTGGAGGCAGAGGTGGAGTCACCAGCTGTAGCAGTAATGAGAGAGCCTTCGCAGAGGCTTTTACCTCCCTGACAGGTGACCTTGAAAGAGGCTGCTAAGAGAGGAGATGTTCAGGGATTTCATTTTGCATTTCCAGTTATAGAACAGGTCGATCCTCAAGGTAATAGAGTTAGAGTTTATCAGTCTCTCCCGTTTAAACAGTTAAAGGAATTTAAACCTGCTTGTGCCCAGTTTGAGCCGACAGCCACATTTACTAAGGCTATGCTGGAGCCATTGTCCACGCAGGCCCTCCATCCTGGAGACTTGAAACAACTGGCAAGGGTGTGCTTGTCAGGAGGAAAGTTTTTATTATGGAAATCAGAATTTGTTGAGCAGTGTCAAAAACTGCTGAGATCAATCGAACACAACAAATACCTATTAGGAAGGAGATGTTAGCAGGAGAGGGACAGTATCAAGAGTTAGATTTTGATCCAGCTGTTCATGAACAGGCTAGTGTTGCAGCTAAGAAAGCCTTGTATAATCTACCTTCTACAGGGAGGCAGACTGAGGATTTATCAAAAAAAAAAAATCAGGCAGGGACCAGATGAGTCCTTCTAAGATTTTGTGGCTATCTTGTAGACAGCAAGCAGACTTATAGGGGATTCTGAGGCAGGTCTATTGCTGGTAAAGCACCTTGCCTATGAGACTGCTAATGCTACATGTCAGGCAGTATTATGACCTTTTAGGACAAAGGGAAATTCGTCAGGCTCTATCAGATCGTGTTCTGACACAGGTCCTTCATACACCCAGGGTATTGCTATGACAGCTGCTATGCAAGGCAAGACCATAAAGGAACTATTGTTTCAGCAAAGAATACCAAATAAAAGTAATGTAACTTTCCAGGAAGTTGCTATGGGTGTGGACAAATAGGACATCAGATCAGGCAGTGTCCCAGTAAAAATGGGACTAACACTTACAATTTTTTCCAGGATGGCTGATAGTCAGAATTATGCTGTAAGTATGAGAAAGGAAGACATTGGGCTAATGAATGCAGGTCCAAGAGAGATGTTATGGGAAATCCTCTTCCTCAGGGAAATAGGAGGAGGGTCCAGTCTCAGGCCCTGCAGCCTGGGGTACTACAGAACTTTGTTCCCCAGCAAGAAAAGCCATTCAGGACCTCTTCTAAGCGACCCCAGGCAGCACAGATCTGGACCTCAATTCCTCCACCTATACAGTATTAACACCTGAAATGGATGTGGAAGCTCTATCTACAGGAGTGTATGGTCCTTTACCACCAGGTACCGTAGGTCTGCTCCTTGGGAGAAGTAGTATTACCATGAATAATATTAAGGTGGAGCCAAGTGTTATTAATAATGATTATACTGGAGAGATCAAAATTATGATACATCCCCTAACTAGGTCTTTGTTATTTGCTGGGAGCCTACTCAGCCTGGAATGGGCCTGAAGTGGGAAATAGCATCGGATTGTTTTAAAGTCTGATGTCTCTGGTCTTCTAGCTCTCTATACTGTATGTTTACTGATAACTTCTAAAAGATTTCAAAATCTTTCTTGCATATCCTATGGTTAAAAAATTCTGGCTTATTTTCTCTTTAACTGTGTTTTATTAAACATAATTCTCTGTTCTTCACTTAACTTTTTATGTTTAAATAAGTATTAGGGAAACTTAACTTTTTATTACTTATGCTTTAATAAGCTCTAATATCTGGCAATTAACAGATATTGTTTAGCAGCAGGAATTAAGTAAAAGGATTTATTGCTGGTGCTCCTTTCTCTGGTGAATCAGCCAGACACTCCTGGGTAAGCTGGTCAACTCTTTGTGAAACAGAGAGGAAGAAAAGGAAAAGAATTAAGATTCTGTCATCAGGCAAATATGCACAGACACATATATGTTCAAACATTCATATACCCACACTCTGGCCGGGCCTGACCATCTGTCACAATCAACTCCACAAGTATTTATGGTTGCTTATATACATACACATATACCTATGCACAAACATATAGACAAGCAGAAATACACATTTGGATGGATGGATGGAAGTATGGATGGGGCAAAGCTCCTCAAGCCAGACCATTCAGCCAACAACTTTATTTCTTTTTTCTGGTCTTTTATACCTTCTTAGACAAAAAGTTCTTTAGAAAAATTACCTCAGATATAAAATGTTACATAAAATGGGAGTTACCTCAGATGTTGATAATAAGTTCAAAGCAGTGTTTTATTATAATATACTTATTAAAAGTTCAAAGCAACTTTTTACAAGTTTTTACATGACCTTGCCTTATCATAGCGCATACCTGAGACTTTATCCCAGGTATTTGGACCCAAATTTTTTCCTTGAACACAGAATTGTCCCAAATCTCTTTCTCTTTTCAGTGTGATTATGAGAGCCCACTGTATTTCTTATTATGCAGTCTTTACTTACTATTTTGAGAAGTGGGCACATTCTATTCTTGATTCTAACTTTATTACATATTTCTAGCAACTAAGACCATCTCTAAAAACTTTCATCCTACTAAAATTATTTTAATCAAATCAGGAATTTCTAATGAATTATTAGCATCTATCTAGCATCACTACAAGATAGTACATCATTGTAGATCTGCAGAAATCTGCTCCAAAGGGTAGGTCAATACCTAGTGATTGTTATATATGTTTAATAATAACAGAAAAAGCATATAATAGCAGGAATCTTTCCTTGACAACCAGAGTAAATCCATCGCAGATTTTAATCCAAGGTAGACCCATCTCAGGAAGACCTACTAGTTTTGGTATCTACTTGTTGCTCTTGGCAGTTATACAGTCAGGGCAGCATTTAGCACAGCTATTATTACTTCATCAAGTTCAAAGTAAGAATATAGCAAAAAAGGTTCGAAGAGGAGATGCAGGTTTTGGGTCCTCGGATTCTCATTGGGTATAAGCCATAGGATCTGAGACCAGAGCTCATGTTAAGAATTGATGGAAAAGACTTTCAGGGACTGATGTGCTCATGGCAGATCAATGGTCTCAGGCTTGGCCAAAACAGTCCACAGTTAGAAAATTACAAGGAATTGGTTAAAGTTAATGTCCAGAACAGAGTAGTGATATTTTAATCTGAAAGGCTGGGGAGGTATGCTCCAACCATATATTGTATCAAGTCTACCAGTTAATTTATGGGGACAGGATGTGATGAGCAAAATGGGGGTTTAACTTCACAATCCTAAGAAAGAAATTGCAAGGCAGATGTTTGATCAAGGATTTTTACCAAACCAGGGCTTAGGAATTAAGGGGCAGGGAGTCCAGGAACTGGTAACACCTCCTCACAGACCTCATAGAGTTGAATTAGGGTATTTTTGATAGAGGCTACTGGCCAGCCTCTGCTTCATGCCGATCTTATTACTTGGAAGAGTGAGGAACCTGTATGGGTGGATCAGTGGTTTCTTACAAAGAAAAAAAGAAGTCACAGAGCAGTCAGTACAGGAACAGCTTGATAGTAGACACACAGAACCCTCTGATTTTTCCTTGGAATTCACCTGTTTTTGTGGTTAGAAAGAAATCAGAAAATTGGAGGTTGTTGCATGATCTCCAGAGTTAATGAAACTGTGGAATTAATGGGAGCACCAGAGCCAGGGCTACTTACCCCTTCTGCCATACCCAAATATACCTTAAAATTATCCTGTATTTGAAGGATTGTTTTCACACTATACCACTTGCTCCAAAGGATTGTAAAAAATTTGCTTTTTGTGTGCCTTCCATGAATTTTCAAGAACCTATGAAAAGATTTCATTGGAAGGTTTTACCCCAAGGCATGGGAAATAGATCAATTCTGTGTCAAAAATGTGTGGCTCAAAGTGTTACTAAAGTCAGAAAAACATATCCTGAAGTCTATTCAATCTATTATATGGATGAAAATTTAGTAGCCCATAAACAAGAAGGACTGCTATTAGCAGCTTATACAATTTATAGAAGGCTTTGAAAGAACAATACTTAGTAATCATATCAGAAAAGGTGCAGGCTGAGCCACCTCACTCTTATTTAGGACACAAATTATGTTCCAATGTTATCATGCCTCAAAATGTTCAAATCAGGAAGGATGGATTGAAAATATTAAAAAAATTCAAAAATTATTGGGAGACAGAAATTAAATTAGACCTAACTTAGAATTCTATACAGGAGAGTTAAAACCTCTCTTTGATATTTTGAAAGGTGTTCCAGATCCTATATCTGAAAGAGAATTAACAACTTTTGGCAGACAGGCTTTACACAAGGTGGAGCAAGCTACCGAGCAACAGCGTGTGCAATATATTAACTATGCACAAGGATAGGGTGTTTATGTTCTTGCTACTGCCCATGCACCTACTGCGGTAACATGGCAAGGTGGTGCTTTGCTTTGGTTATATGTACCTGTTTTCCCTACTAGGCTAGATTCGTATGAAGCTGTTGCTTGTTTGTACAGATGGCCTGAGAGGAATCTAGAAAGTATTTTGGGGCAGAGCCCTCATTGGTTGGAGTGCCTTTCACAAAACAGGAAGCTGATTGGTTATTTCAAAATATGGATACCTGGGTGTACTGGCTGGTTTTGCGTGTCAACTTGACACAGACTGGAGTTATCACAGAGAAAGAAGCTTCAGTTGGGCAAATGCCTCCATGAGATCCAGCTGTGGGGCATTTTCTCAATTAGAGGTCAAGTGGTGAGGGCCCCTTGTGGGTGGTACCATCTCTGGGCTGGCAGTCTTGGGTTCTATAAGAGAGCAGACTCAGCAAGCCAGGGGAAGCAAGCCAGTAAGGAACATCCCTCCATGGCCTCTGCATCAGCTCTTGCTTCCAACCCTGCTTGAATTCCAGTCCTGACTTCCTTTTGTGATGAACAGCAATGCAGAAGTGTAAGCTGAATAAACCCTTTCCTCCCCAACTTGCCTCTTGGTCATGATGTTTGTGCAGGAATAGAAACCCTGACTAAGACACTGGGTCATTGCTTTTGCACATTATCCCGGAGTCATAGATAATCATTATCCTAAAGATCAGTTATTGCAATTTGTAAATATGCATGCATTAGTACTCCCTAAAATAATGAGGCAGACTCCTATACCCGGAGCTCAGGTAATTTTTACAGATGGATCCTCTAATGGTACTGCAGCTTATTCAAGGTAAAGCATATAAAATATTTACTCTCCCAGTTTCAGCTCAATTTGTGGATCTCAGAGCTGTTACAGCTATATTTCAAAAGATGGATGCTTGTTCTTTTCATTTGTACACTGAGAGTCACAATATTGCTAGAGCTTTACAAGTTTTAGAAACTTTGGCTTACATTGATACAGCTAACAACCATGTTCAAGATCTTTGTTTTCTCAAATACAAGGATGTCTCCATGCATGTACCCAACTATGCTTGCTATGTAGGACATATTAATGCTCATTCAGGACTCGCAGGACTTCTCACAGAAGGTGATGCTATTGCAGATAAAGCAAATAATAGGTCTTTTATAAATTGAGCTTCCACAATTGCATGCTTTGCATCATCAAAACAGTCAAAACTTAAGAAAACAATTTCATATGTCTAGAGAAGCTGCACAACAAACTGCAACTTGACTAATTATGTATCTGACATTGTATAAGGAATTTCTGTTATGGAAATTTATCAACTTTCATTTGTTATGCTTCCAGTCAATGTTTCAGAACCTTGGTATGCAGATAGAGTGGCTTGCAAGTGTTGGATGAAATTCAAGAAGTGTTGAGTCGTCCTAAAAGAATGACTGGATTGATCATTGCTGGAATTCTTGCTATAGTATCTATTATAGACACTGTTACTGCTGCTGTCATAGCATGTCTCAATCTTTTCAAACTGCTCATTTTGTTCATAATTTGTCTGAGATTGTTCCCTTAGCCTTAGAGATGCAAGAAGATATAGATAGTAAGTTAGAACAAAAGATAAATGTGTTATATGAAGTAGTGCAGCATTTAGGAGATGAAGTTCAAGGGCTGAAGGTGAGATCATATTCGGAATGTCATATAGAATATCAATGGATTTGTTTTACTCCTTAAGTGTATAATGAAATCCAAATAGGTTGGGAACAGGAATGTTAGCATCTTAAAGGTGTTTGGCATGATCTTAACATTTCCTCCAATTTAATTAAATTGCATCAAGAAATTTTGAATCTAAAAGATACTAAATGCCTGCAATTCAATGCTGCAAAAGTTGTATCTGAATGGTTAGAGCAATTAAGAAAGATCATGTTTTCCTGGTCTTATTTTACTCATTTGGCCTTCTTTAGAGTACTTGCCTTGGGTAGTCTAAAGGTTATAGCATTATGCTTGTTACCATTTGTGATTAGAAGTGACCTCCATTCCCTTTTGAACATCCATGCAGATCTCCATCACATTTGGCTCAAATCTGTAGCCTAATGGATTACATTGTAATTGCAGGGGCTGGTAATCAAAGGCAGGTAAGATTCTCTTATAGGTAGATCAACCTAAGACAAGGCATGAATGCCAGGATTCATGTTCCAAGACAGGTAAGATTCATAGTTCTTAAGGGGGACACCTAAGACAGGCAGTCTTTCTGCTCCGATAGCTGAGGCAGCCTTGGCGTGTATAAAATAAAAAAGGGGGAGGTCTCAGGAATCATTTTGCTTCTGTGAAAGCCTGTCTGTGAGGAAGAGTCAAGGCAGTCCAGGGTCTACCTGCAGATTTCCTGGTCTGCTGATGCATGGAACGATAAGAGGGGATACACTTGAAGGTCAAGGTGAGCTGCTGAATGTTCTGTTAATCCTGGAGGAAGAAACAGGGTGGCCTCTGGATGGGAATGGAATATCTACCAAATGTACATCAGCCACTGTCTCTGCTAGCTTGTAACTTTGTTTCCCAAGGTACTGTAAAGTATATGAAGGCTACGAGAACTACATTTGGGACTGGCATGGTATAGACCTACAGCGCTTCTGATTTCTAACCTTCATCTCTAAGTCTTCTTTTCCATCTTTCCTATAATCATCCTTATTCCTTTCTCAGAAGACTGTTTGACTTTGTATTGGCAGGACCAGTGCAGCATACTATATATATATATGCATATACACTATATAGTATATAATACTCCACTGTTTAAATGTACCACATTTTCTTTATTCTTCTTCTGAAAAATGACATCTATGTCATTTCCAGTTTCAGGCTATTATGCATGGAGCAGCAATGAGTATGGTTGAGCACGTGTCCTTGTGATAGGAAGAAGTGTTCTTTGGATATATGTCCAAGAATGGTACAGCTATATTTTAGGTAGATGGATTTCCATAGTTCTGAAGTACTGACATGCTGATTTCCATACTGGCTGTACAAGTTTGCACTCCCATTAGCAAGAATGTTCTCTTTATTCTACATACTTGCCAGCATGAGCTGTCACGTGTACTATTGACCTTAACTATTCTGAGAGGTAATAAGATGTATTATTTGGGTTACATGATATCTAATTTTTTGAGTTCTGTATAAATTTTGAATAATAGTATTCTTTTAAATGTGGAGTTGATAAAAATCTTTGCCCATTCTATAAGCTGCTGCTTTGTGAAAATGATGTCTTAGCCTTAAAGAAGCTTTTCAGTTTCACGAGGTCCCATTTATTAATTTTGATCTCAGTGCTTGTGCTGTTCTTGAACTGTTCAGAAACTCTTATGCTGATGAGTCCTCTTTTATGAGTTTCAATATATCCAATTTTGTGTTGAGGTCTTTGATACATTTTAGAGTTAAGTTTTTTGCAGAGTGATAAATATGTATCTATTTGCGTTGTTCTACATGCAGACATCCAATTTGACCAGCACCATTTGTTAAAGATGTTGTCTCTTTTCCAGTGTATATTTAAGTCCATGGCTATGTGGATTTAAATCTAGGTCTTCAATTCAATTCCCTTGAATGAATTTTATGCCAATTCCATACTTTTAAAATTTACTATAGCTTTAGTGGAGGTTAAAATAAAAATTGGTGAGACCTCAATCAGTTCTTTTATCATTAAGGATTGTTTTTTAGCTATATTGGATTTTTTGTTTTTCCATATGAAGCTGGGAATCATCTTTTAAAGATCTGTGAAGAACTGCATTGGAATTTTGATGGGGATTACATTGAATCTGTAGATTGCTTTTGGTAGGATGGCCATTTTGGTATGATAAACCTACCCATCCATGAGCATGTGTGATTCCATCTTTTGATATTTTCTTCAATTTCTTTCTTGAAAGACTTGACATTTTTATCATACAGATTTTTTTTTTTACTTCTTTGGTTAGAGTTACCTCAAGATATTTTTATATTCTTTGGGGGCTATTATGAAGGACATTTCTCTGTTTCTTCCTCAATCTGACTGTCATTTGTATAAAGGAGGTCACTGATTTTTATGAGCTAATTTTGTATATAGCTACTTTGCTGTTTATCAGCTGTAGGAGTTTTCTGTTGGAATTTTTAGGATTGATTAAGTACATTATCATATGATTTACAAATAAAGTTACATTGACTTCTTCCTTTGCAGTTTATATTGCCTTCATCTCCTTTTGTTTTCTTAGTGTATTAGCTAATACTTCAGGTAATAGAATAGGTATGAAGATTGTAGACAACCTTTTCTTGTTCATGATTTTAGTGGAATTGCTTTGAGCTCTTCCCCATTTGATGTTGGTTATATGATTATTATAAACTGCTTTTATTATATTTGAGAATATCCCTTGTATTCCTAATCTATACTAGACTTATATCAGGAAGGCGTGTTGGATTTTTTAAGAGGTATTTTCTGTACCTAATAAGATGATCACATAGGTTTTTAGTTTCAGTTTGTTTATATGATAGATTATACTTATTGATTTCTATTTATTCAATCACTCATTCATCTCTGAGATGAAGTCTATTTGATCACGATGAACTTTGGATGTGTTCTTGGACTTAGCTTGCAAATATTTTATTGAGAGTATTTTTGCGTCAATGTTCAAACAAAAAATTGGTCTATAACTCTTTTACTTTGTTGTATCTATATGTGGTTTGGGTATCAGGGTAACTGTGGTATCATAAAGTAAACTGGGCAATGCTCTTTCTGTTTTATTTTGCAGGAAAAAATTTGTAGTATTGGCATTAGCTCTTTGAACATTTGGTAGAATTTTGTACTAAAATCTGACTCTGGGATTTCTTTGGTTGGGAGAATTTTAATGACCTGAGACTGAGGCAAGTTTAATCTTTTTCCAGTCTGCTTTTATACCTTTTTAATTACATGCAAGTATTGAGGGCAATAGTAGTACAATGAGGAGCAAGCAAGACAATAAACACAAATAGTCAAGGCAATAAGCAAAGTCCTGTCATTATAGTTGTTTCCAAAGGAGTATCAGAATGACCAAAATACGTGAGCCCACTTCATTGCCCAAGCCCAAAATCTTATCTGAAGCCTACTTCCCTTGTTTTACCCTAAGATTAAAATTCCTGCCTTAACCTACTTCCCTATTATTGACCAATGTCATATTCTTGCCAAGTGGTACCCCCAAAAGACTCTCTGATCTTGATTTAACTTTGATAGTTGGTACCATCTGAAAAAATTATCCAATTATTTTAGCTTTTCCAGTAAAATACAGGAAAAAACTATGTCCTTGGGTAAATGTGTGATTCTTGGGGTTTTCACAGTATCAAATGTTTTGTCTCTCTTTTCTGATTTTGTTAATTTGGACATTCTTTCTCTTTGCCTTTAATTAATTTTGAAAAGGGTTTGTTTATCTTATTAACATTTCTCAAAGAAGCAATTCTTCATTTCATTGATTCTTTGTTTTTTTCCCCCCTCTCTTTCTATTGATTTCAGCCTTAAGTTGATTATTTTGTATTGTTTATTCCTTTTGGGTGTAATTTTTCTCTTCGTTTTAGAGCTTTCAGATGTGCCATTGAGTTACTAGTATAAGAACTCTAGTTTTTTCATATACACAATTAGTACTATGAACTTGAAACTTTTCATTATGTGCCTTAAGTTTGGGTATATTATATATTAATTTTCATTCCAGTATACTATACTATTATTTAATTCTGTTTTGACCTGTTTTTTATTCAGTAGAGAGTTGCCCATGTTCCATGGGTTCATAAGCTTTTTTTTCTTTTGTGTGTGTGTGTGTGTGTGTGTGTGTATGTGTGTCCAGCTTTAATCTGTGCTGCTTTAATAGGATGAAGGGAGTTATTTCAATTTTCTCTTATTTTGGAGAAAGTTCCATGAAATGTAGAGAAGGTATATTTGTGTGTGTGTGTGTGTGTGTGTGTGTGTGTGAAGTGTGAAATATTCTGCAAATATCTCTTAGGCCCATTTTGTTTATAAGTCTGTTAGATCCAGCATTTCTTTGCTTAGTTTTTGTCTGGATGACCTGTCTATTGGTGAGAACGGGATATTGAAGTCATTTACTATCAGTGTGTGGGGGTTAGTATATGACTTAAGCTGTATAAGTGTCTTTTTACAAATATGGGTGCACTTGCTTTTGGGGCATAGATGTTGTCTTTGTTTGGGTTTCCATTACTGTGAAGGGAAACGATGCAAGGCCATTCTTATAAGGAACAACATTTGATTGGGACTGGCCTACAGTTCCAGAGGTTCAGTCCATTATTATCAGGGCAGGAAGCATGGCAGTGTCCTGGCAGGCATGTGCCTGGAGAAGAGCTGAGAGTTCCGCATCTTAATCCATCTGAGCCAAGAGATACTGTCTCTCCCATATTGGGTGGAGCTTGACACTGGTTGGACTTCAAAGCCCAATCTCATAGTGACATTTCCTCCAACAAGGACACACCTCCTAATAGTGTCAATCCCTGTAGGCTACACCTTGAAACCATGAGTCCACATGAGTCCACAGGTGGTTCAACCTATTCAAACCACTACAAATGTCATCTTGCTGAATTTTCTTTTGATGAATATGTATTATTCTTCCCTATCTTTTCTGAATAGTTTTTGTTTGCAGTCTATGTATTTTTAAGATATTAAAATGGATATACCAACTTGCTTCTTGGGTTCACTTGCTTGAAATAGCCCTTTTCAACTTTCTACCCTGAGGTAATATCTATCCTTGATGTTTTGCATATGATTTTGACTCCTGGTAGTCTTTGGGGACCCTAGGATCTGGGCATAGTGGTAGTGGCTAGTGATAATGGTAGTAGTGTGTGTGTGTGTGTGTGTGTTTGTGTGTGTGTGTCCTTTTCTTCTTTTGTTGGTGTGAGATTATTTATTTTCTGTCTTTTCATGGATTCAGTTAACCTCCGTTAGTTGGAGTTTTCCTTCTAGCACTTTTAATAAGGCTGGAATTTTGGATAAATATTGTTTAAATTAGGCTTTATTGTGAAATACCTTATTTTCTCCATTTATGGTTATTGAGAGTTTTGATGGTTATAGTAGTATGGGCTGGCATTTGTGTTCAAGTCATTTTAAGGCATTAACTAGGTGTTGCCAAGATGGAAAGGTTGCCTTCTGAGGCCTTTCCCAGATCTCAGCAATAGTAAACAAGGGAAAATTTCTTTTCCTTCCTGGGGCTTGTTTGCAGATGGTTCTCATGGCTCATTCTTGATGCTGCCTATTAGCTGAGAGTAAACCTTAGTAGCTAGCTGGAAGATCTTCATGTACTCTCTGTGGCCAAGTTTCTATGAGGTGCCCACTTCCTGCATTGAGTGCTCTAAGAAACTAATTCAGACCTGGCATAATCTTCCTGGAATAGCCTTAAAGTTATACAGTTTTATTTTTGCTGTTCATCAAAGTTATTCCACAACCAAGGGAAGCAAGAGATTGCATTTCTTGATGGAAGAATTGTCAAAGACAAAAGATAACATAAAGAGTATATACAAAATAATGAGAACATGGGCTGTTTTGTAATTTAGATGCCAAATAGCATTAGCTAGTCTATAGCATCTCAGAAAGAATGGGCTAGGGAGATGGCTCAGTGGATGCAGTACTTGTCATGCAAAATTTAGCTCCCCAGGATCTTTATATGTCTGGATGCAGTAGTATGCATCTGTAATCAGAGCACTTCCTAGGCTGAGATGGGTGGTAAAGACTCAGGGTGCCCAGAAGTTTAAAGGCAAGCTAGCCTGGCATATGGCAAGAAATTTTATCTCTAATAAGATGGAAGGCAAGGTTAATACTTGAGATTGGCCTATGATCTTTATATGATCTTTACATAAAAGCTGAGGCACATGCATGCCTGCATTCACATATACATGAACACAAAGCTGTCCAGGAACTAGCTTAAAAATATAAATTTCCTTTTGCTCTTGGTTAGTGGAGAGGGAAAGTTGGGGATAAAAGATGTTTGTTGCCCGGTGGTGGTGGTGCACGCCTGTAATCCCAGCACTCTGGGAGGCAGAGACAGGCAGATTTCTGAGTTCTAGGGTAGCCTGGTCTACAGAGTGAGTTCCAGGACAGCCAGGGCTATACAGAGAAACCCTGCCTCAAAAAACCAAAGGGGGAAAAAAAGATGTTTGTTTTCTAAAATATTTGATAAAATAAAGGATATTGCCTTTCATTTCTTATTCATCTGCATTTTCTGGTTGATTTGTGATCTGTCTAGGGATATTTTGATTTTGCACTTTTGTGTTGAATAACATTTCCTATAATTGTATATGAGCAAGAGCTGATTGTTGTGATCATACTAAGAGAAATAAGCATTAGAATATGTTCTGTGGGGGGTGTGGTAAGGTGTGGGGGTGCCTCGGTGGGCCCATGCCAAGGCATCCCCCTTCCCCCTGAGGGACCAGCCACAACATAGAATAAATAGCACATAGCACAGAATAGAGTTTATTTAGGGCACTGGGAAGGGAGTTAAGAGAGTAGAGGCAAAGAAAGGTAGAGAGAAGGAGAGAGTAGAGAAGTAGAGACCGGCCAAGATCACATGGAGAGAGGGGGGGAAGGGATGGGGAAGGGAAGAGCCCAAGAGGGCGAGAGAGAACAAGAGAGCAAAAATAAGAGAGAGAGGAGGGTGAAAGCAGCCCCCTTTATAGTAGGCCAGGCCTACCTGGCTGTTGCCAGGTAACTGTGGGGGTGGAGTCCAGACAGAATACCAACATTGGTTGTGTAAATTTTGGAATATTTTTTGCTATTTTCCTGAATGCCTGTGCTTGGGTTGTAGTTCTGTAAGCTGCAGAGTAGGATGAAATTTGCTGAGTCACGACTATCCTTCTTGTAGTCCATGACTGATGACTTGCAGTAAGATATTGAAAAATTTTTAAAAAGGAGAATGAGAACTCAACTGGCATTTGGCTGCAGTCCTAGAATGTGTCAATGCTTTTTTTTTTTTTATAAAAGCTTTAAAAAATATTGATAAATTTATTCAAGGAATAACACAAAGTCACACCATACAACAGATCTAGGGCAAGAGGTTTATTGGGGAAGGGGAAGAGTGAGACTGTCTCAGAGTGGGGACATGAGAGAGAGAGAGAGAGAGAGAGAGAGAGAGAGAGAGAGAGAGAGAGAGAACAGTGGCTCTCATGGTAGTAGAAGAAATGCACATATCTGGTGGCAGGTGATGACACGACATAAGCTGCTGCTGCTCAGTGACTAACAGGCAGGTTGGAGGAGGGGCTAATTTACAACATTCCTCCCTTTTGTTTCATTATAAAAGGTGAGGAAATAGAAAGGGGTTTCAGAGAGGCAGGAATAAGGGTGCTGTACTCTTTAGACTGCTTCCTGCTGTCTGGGGACAGTGACATCATTGGTTGAGCTGTCTGTTTAACTCATTGTCTAGGTTCTGTTGGAACATCTGGGGCTAGGAACATGTAGGCCTACTCTAAGCAGTTTATGAGCCTGGACCACTTGGGGCTAGCCACTTTGAAATTTCCTGGGATGCAGATTTTCACAGAATACCTGGACATTCTGGGATGCTGAAACAAATGTACACCCACACTCCCCCAACCCCACCCCCAGAAGGTGAAGTTAAGGAGTTTAGGAAGAAAATGTTTTCGTAAGTGTACATTTGAAGCTTTTATGGTTCTGGTAGTTAGTTGAGGTAGGGGAGTCTCGATACCAGGGAATGAGAAGAGATCTCTCAGGAATAGGCAGTAGGTGGGGAAGCATAGGCTGTTGATTGACAAGGGTACTTATCTGGAGACCACTGGACCTATGAGAGGTAGATTCAAGTAGATTCCCTGAATCTTAGAAGACTTTTTTAAAGTTTACAAAAAGCTAAGTTTGACAAGTTAGCATTACCATTGTTCATTATCTGTACTGAAACACATATTGTAGAGAAGGCAATAGACTCACACTTTTGTGTCATAGTAGAAGCTTGAGAAATTATTTTGGGTTAAAAGTATGAATGCTCTTTAAGGCAAGTTCAGGGAAGACAGGTGCCTTCCATGGAGCAGAAGAGGCAAAAGCTCACTTGGTCTTGTTTTTAGTATGACTATAAACCATGAAATAGGGACTTCTTCCCTCTCTCCAGAAGACTGGATATGTATAGATGTATATAGACAGATGATTTTAGGACAGTAAGAAGCACTTTTAAGTCTATATTTATAAGACAACCAAAGGTAATTTAAAATATTGGGCTTGTGGTTATGATAATAGCAGTAGTGCTTTAACAGATTAATAGCTTATCAGAATTCCATTGATTAATGGGCATTTGAAGACTCTGAACCTTTGAAGTCTCGATACAGCACTGAAAGAAATAGGAAGCATAGGACTGAAGGAAATCAGAAGCATTTTTTTAATCCTTTATATACACCTTAAATCACTTTCTTATCACCACTTTTACATCCTCTAACTTTCATAACTAGCATTTATGTTATGCTTTAAGTTATAACTTACATTTTACATAGCACTTTAAGTTATAACTTACATTTACACACCTTTAAACACCTTCTTAGACCCTAAATTTTTTCTTCGATATGCACAACTTAAGTTTTCATATTCCCAGACCTTACATAAAGTTTACACTTTTTTTTTCTATCCAATTATTCCCCATGAGGTGGTTGATTGCTGGGAGCAGTCATTGTGAAGTCAGTGCCTTTAAATAAAGAAATAGTAAAAAGCAACATTGAAATCTATTTTGTAAGTTTATCTCTTTTCTGAGTCTGGTAACACAGTAAACTGTGTCTAGACCTAGTAGCAGCTCTAGGAAAGTAAGGCCTATGGCCTTAGTTTTACACATGAACATGATTGGGAAGGTAGCTGAAGTCTTGCTTGCTACTGTTAAATTGAAAAAGCTACCAATAGCCTAAGTTTCCAACCCCATCAGAGACCTGAGAATGATGAATTTTACCCTAGTAAGCAGGAAATACAGATCCAGCTTCTGGATCTATTAAAAAAAAAACCCAGAGACTTACTGACTACATGGACAGTCAGCTCCAGTCTTCAGCCACTAGAAGATCTGACCAACTTTCCTGTGGAATTGGAACTCTGGGGACCTGGCTTACTTTGTTTAGAAATAGCAGGGTAATCAACTCCCCAGTGCCCCTACAGTTCCAGAGTTTAGACAGTATGCTGTCAACAATTGAGGTAAAGGGCAGGTTTATTTTTTTGCCCAATGTCCAGCTCTTCCACACTTGAAGCAAGTTCCAGGTGGAGGTTCTTCTGGGCCCATCATCTCCATTAGAGATTAGGGGTGCTGCTAGGAGCTGGTGTGTCTCTCTGTCATGGAAAACTTGTTTAGTAAATAGTAGACACTTTATTTTATGTATGTATGTATGTATGTATGTATGTATGTATTTATTTATTTCTTTAATGACAATTAATTTATTGATGAATTGAAGAATACAATTTTAATGGGACAATAAGGCACAACTGTGGATAAATCAGTTTGCTGTATAGCCAAGGGGGGCATAATCTTAGAACGTTGAAATATTTAAATCAAGAAGCTTCTCAAGTACTTCTCAAACAGATCAGTATCAGAAAAAATTTCCCTTTATATGATTCTTATATCACATCATTTGATCACAAAGTGTGACAGATATTTCGTCAAGAACTCCCCAGTTCCTGTAGAGCCCAGCCCCCTCTCCAGCCACTCTCCTCTGCTCACCTTTATCCACACGCTCTACAGTGTTTTTGTTTGTTTGGCTTAACAGCAATTTATCTCCTAAAGAATTGTTTACACGTCTTGGACAGTCTTCCAAAGCAACGAAGCAAGTAAGCAAGAAAGCAACATCAGAGAAAAACCATCCAAAAGCAGATTCACAGGGACACAGGACAGAAGCAGCCTGATTCAGTGAAATCTAAATCAAGCTGACACTGGCAGAGAAGTTGAGCTGGGTCACACAAAGGCCTCTAATGTCACCTCGGTTGGTACCTCCAGTCCCTGTGCTTCTAAGGGATCTGCGTGGTATACACAAGAAGCTCTGAAGGCCATGTCATCAGGAAACTCATGAGACAATACATTCAATGCCCGGACCAGGCTTATTAACTGACTGCCCATCTTCCAGAATTAAAGTTTTCCAAGTATCAGATTTGCTCAGAGTTTTGTGCAAAACTTTAAGACACTGAGGGCAATCTTATTCTTTAGGACTGAGATAAGTCAGGCACTCCTGTAACACTAGTCTTTCTGTTTGGAAATGTGAAGAATCTTCCAGTATACAGAACACTGAGGCATAACCTATGCTGTACAGCAAATGTGGGCAGCTCTCCAGGGGGCCTAGCCTTGTTCAGAAAACTACAAGAAGGCCCTCTACCATATTGTCAGAAGAGCCACTTGGGTGGTGACAAAATCTCAAAGACAAGCAAACTGGCAGGTGTTAGAATATTTTCTGAATGTCAACACTGTACCCAGAAAAGCCACATAAATATGTTTGAAAATAAAAAGTCAGAGGTAGAGAGACCTGGGAAGCTACCTAGGAGACATGGCTCTATAAGACACACCACGACCACCTTTTAAGAACATGTCACATGCTTCCAAGAGCAGTACTGCTTGCTGAAAAGCTCCTGGACAGGCAATGTCCCAGAGACACATCTGAAAGTAGATGTAAGTCATCAGACCACTGTCCTGCCATATCAGAAACAGGCTTAATAGCAGAGCCCAAAGTCAAGTAGAATGCAGAGAATCTCAGCGGCAGGAGGCAGCTGAAAGACTGAATGTAGAGAAGGTTGGATGATAGAGAGATAGGAAGTAACAGACACAGGACAAAAGGACACAAGGTCATGGAATCATCATGGAGGCTCGATGGAGGGAAGGTGGATATGGTCCCCATCCAGTGCGAGCTTTGCTGGCTGGTTCTTGAGACGAGTCCCTGTTTCATTTCTTCAGATAGGATGGGTGCATGGCATTCAGCAGCAAAACAGGGGAAGATGGTACTTACAAATAAAGACCTTGTGGATACTGAACAGAAATAGACAGAGGATACTATTCTGTAACACCCTGTTTATACACCAAAGGCAAGTTTGTATGGACAGGAGAGACTTCAGGTTGTCATGCAAGAGCTGTATGAAGTATTCTGGGAAAAGGAGATGACAGGATGGGGTGGGGTAGAGGGACAGAAGACGTTTCAGTTCTTAAATACTAGAAAGCAAAAATAATTTGGTCTCTGTCCTTTTTTTTTTATTCGATATAATTTATTTACATTTCAAATGATTTCCCCTTTTCTAGCCCCCTCCCCACTCCCCGAAAGTCCCGTAAGCCCCCTTCTCTTCCCCTGTCCTCCCTCCCACCCCTTCCCAGTTCCCCGTTCTGGTTTTGCCGAATACTGTTTCACTGAGTCTTTCCAGAACAAGGGACCACTCCTCCTTTCTTCTTGTATCTCATTTGATGTGTGGATTATGTTTTGGGTATTCCAGTTTTCTAGGTTAATAACCACTTATTAGTGAGTGCATACCATGATTCACCTTTTGAGTCTGGGTTACCTCACTTAGTATGATGTTCTCTAGCTCCATCCATTTGCCTAAGAATTTCATGAATTCATTGTTTCTAATGGCTGAATAGTACTCCATTGTGTAGATATACCACATTTTTTGCATCCACTCTTCTGTTGAGGGATACCTGGGTTCTTTCCAGCATCTGGCAATTATAAATAGGGCTGCTATGAACATAGTAGAGCATGTATCCTTATTACATGGTGGGGAATTCTCTGGGTATATGCCCAGGAGTGGTATAGCAGGATCTTCTGGAAGTGAGGTGCCCAGTTTTCGGAGGAACCGCCAGACTGATTTCCAGAGTGGTTGTACCAATTTGCAACCCCACCAGCAGTGGAGGAGTGTTCCTCTTTCTCCACACCCTCTCCAACACCTGCTGTCTCCTGAATTTTTAATCTTAGCCATTCTGACTGGTGTAAGATGAAATCTTAGGGTTGTTTTGATTTGCATTTCCCTAATGACTAATGAAGTTGAGCATTTTTTAAGATGCTTCTCCGCCATCTGAAGTTCTTCAGGTGAGAATTCTTTGTTTAACTCTGTACCCCATTTTTTAATAGGGTTGTTCGGTTTTCTGGAGTTTAACTTCTTGAGTTCTTTATATATATTGGATATCAGCCCTCTATCTGATGTAGGATTGGTGAAGATCTTTTCCCAATTTGTTGGTTGCCGATCTGTCCTCTTGATGGTGTCCTTTGCCTTACAGAAACTTTGTAATTTTATGAGGTCCCATTTGCCAATTCTTGCTCTTAGAGCATACGCTATTGGTGTTCTGTTCAGAAACTTTCTCCCTGTACCGATGTCCTCAAGGGTCTTCCCCAGTTTCTTTTCTATTAGCTTCAGAGTGTCTGGCTTTATGTGGAGGTCCTTGATCCATTTGGATTTGAGCTTAGTACAAGGAGACAAGGATGAATCAATTCGCATTCTTCTGCATGCTGACCTCCAGTTGATTGGTCTCTGTCCTTTAGTGAAGAAATTGGATGCTCATCTTCTGTTCCACATCCACATCTTGGTCAGCTTCCTGGTTGGTGCTGTCTGCAATTCTGCCCAGCTGCTCATCCAAGATATTCACTCTGACCATCATTCACAGTACCTGCAACAGGTTATCATGGGGGATCTTGCCATCTTTATCCAAATCATAGAGTCTGAAAGCAAAGTGCAGTTTGTTGCTCCGACTATTGAGTGGTTCTGGTCCATTCACATCTTTCTTCTTTTCGTTATCCTCAATGGTCAGAAATGAGCCAACGTTCTCATGAATCCTCAGAAGTTTACCTGATCCTCTCCTTCTGAGAAGAAGGCATTGATGATCCAGTCCCCCAGTGGGTTGATGGCAAGTTCTGGAATCCCCGGAAATCTTCCCAGCTGAGAGTCCCGTTCTCCACTTTGTCCAAGTTGGTGAAGCAGCTATACAGGTGCATGATCTGACTGTGGGGCAAGCCAGTCTCCTTGATCTCCTGGAGCTCTTTGTCCGGCAGTTAACTTGGAGGCGTGAGACCCCATGACCATGACAGGAGCTCCTTCGGGAGCAAGCAGGAGTGGCAAGAAGGAAGGAGGGAGGGAAGGCAATAGTAAACACTTTAAATGCCACATTTACCAGGTCTCTGTATCGTTTGAGGACCATTTATCTAATCTATTAAGTATATATAAATAGATAAACCTTGCTTGTTTCTAGTTATACAGGTGGCTAAATAAAGCTTATTTTTGTAATTAATTACGTTAGTACTTAGCCTGACTACAGTTATAGCTCTGAGCACATTAAAGAAGCTGATCATTTACAAGGTGACTCTTAACTAGTATTTCTTAATTATCCATAATAGTTTAAAATAAGTTAGTAGTTTTCATAATACTAGGACTTCACATTCCATTCCTGTGAGGTTTAGCCTTAAAAAATAACTATTTTGAATTAAAGTTCTTCTAGTATCAAAATAAAACTTTCAATTGTAGAGAGGCTGAAGGGAGTTCAGACAGAAACAAACAGGGTTTTTAGTGAAGAGAAAAGAAATAGGGAAGGGAACCCAGGGGCAGCCTGGGATGGGAGCCTTCTGGTTTCTGCCTGCAGTTGGAGACCATCCTCTGCCTCAGGGCTCCATACCCAGGTGGCTCAGGGAGATAGCTAGTCTCCCAGGAGTATGGACAGGTCTATAAGCGCAGGTAGGACCACCCCTGCTGCTCAGAGGAACCCGCCCAGAACCCTCAGGACACAGGAACTAAGGGGTGGCCTGGGACTGGAGCCATCTAGTTTCTTTCTGTGGCTGGAGATAATCCTTTGCCAAAGAGCTCCATAACCAAATAGGACCAGGAGAGAGCTGGTCTCCCAGGAGTGCCTACACACTTTAGAGCACAGGTAAGACCAGTACTTCTCTTCAAATTCCTGGCCCAAGAGGGACCCACTCAAAGCCTAAAGGACACAGGAACCAAGGATCAGCTGGGGACAGGATCCTTCTGGTTTCTGTCTGCACCCCAGAGCTGATCCCGTATATACATAAATTCTTTCTAGAGAGAACTGGTCTCCTAGGAGTACTGACATACACAGGCTTACAGGACAGACAAGTCACATTCAGAGATAGCAAGACCAGCTAACACCAGAGATAACCAAATGGCAAAAGGCAAGCACAAGAACATAAGCAACAGAAAGCATAAAGCAACATAAGCATAAAGCAACTACTTGGCATCATCAGAACCCAGCTCTCCCACCACAGCAAGCCTTGGTTACCCCAACACCCGAAAAGCAAAACTGATTTGAAATCACATCTCATGATGATGATAGAGGATTTTAAGGACATAAATAACTTCCTTAAAGAAATACAAGAGAACACATGTAAATAGGTAGAAGACCTTAAAGGGGAAACACAAAAATCTCTTAAAGAATTTCAGTAAAACACAACCAAACAGGTGAAGGAAATGAATAAAACCATCCAGGATCTAAAAATGGAGATAGAAACAATAAAAGGAGACAACATTGGAGATAGAAAACCTAGGAAAGAGATCAGGAGTCATAGATTTAAGCATCACCAACAGAATACAAAAGATAGAAGAGAGAATCTCAGGTGCAGAAGATACCATAGAAAACACTGACACAGCAGTCAAAGAAAATACAAAATGTAAAATCTCCTAATCCAAAACATCCAGGAAATCCAGGACACAATAAGAAGACCAAACCTAAGGACTATAGGTATAGAAGAAAGTGAAGATTCCCAACTTAAAGGGCCAGTAAATATCTTCAACAAAATTATAGAAGAAAACTTCCCTAACCTAAAGAAAGAGATGCCCATGAACATACAAGAAACCTACAGAACATCAAATAGATTTGATCAGAAAATAAATTCTTCCTGTCACATAATAATCAAAACACCAGAAGAAAGAATATCAGAATATCGGAATTCCACCAGACTTCTCACCAGAGACTATGAAAGTTAGAAGATCCTGGGAAGATGTCATTTAGACCCTAAGAGAACACAAATGTCAGCCCAGACAGACTACTGTACCCAGCAAAACTCTCAATTACCATTGATGGAGAAACCAAGGTATTCCATGACGAAACCAAATTTACACAATATCTTTCCACAAATTGAGCCCTACAAAGGATAATAGATGGAAAACTTCAACACAAGGAGGGAAATTATACCCTCAAACAAGCAAGAAAGTAATCTTTCAACAAACCAAAAAGAAGATAACCACACAAACATAAAAAATAACATCAAAATAACAGGAAGCAATAATCACTATCCCTTAATATCTCTTAACATTCATGGACTCAATTCCCCAATAAAAAGGCATAGACTAACAGACTGGATATGTAAATAAGACCCAGAATTTGCTGCATACAGAAAACTCACCACAGTGTCAAAGACAAACACTACTTCAAAGTAAAGGGCTGGAAAACAATTTTTCCAAGCAAATGGTTCCAGGAAACAAGCTGGCATCACCATTCTAATATCAGATAAAATTGATTTTCAACCAAAAGTCATCAAAAAAGATAAGGAACAACACTTCATACTCATCGAAGGGAAAATCTACCAAGAAGAACTTTCAATTCTGAACATCTATGCTCCAAATGCAAGGGCACGCACATTCATAAAAGAAACTTTACTAAAGCTCAGAGCACACATTGTACCTCACACAATAATTGTGGGAGACTTCAACACACCACTCTCATTAATGGACAGATCAGGGAAACACAAACTCATGTGACAGCAGGTGCTGGTGAGGATGTGGAGAAAGAGGAACAGTCCTCTACTGCTGGTGGGATTGCAAACTGGTACAACCACTCTGAAAATCAGTTTGGCGGTTCCTCAAAAGATTAGACATAGTACTACTATGGACCCACCTATGCCACTCCTGGACATATACCCAGAAGATGCTCCAACAGGTAATAAAGGACACATGCTCCACTGTGTTCATAGCAGCCTTATTTATAATAGCCAGAAGGTGTAAAGAACCCAGATGTCCCTCGACAGAGAAATTAATACAGAAAATGTGGTATATTTACACAATGGAATTTTACTCAGCTATTAAAAACAATGAATTCATGAAATTCTTAGGCAAATGGACAGAACTAGAAAATATCGTCCTGAATGAGGTAACCCAAACACAAAAGAGCACACATGGGATGCACTCACTGATAAGTGGATATTAGCCCAGAAGCTCGGAATATCCAAGATACAATTCACAGACCAAATGAAGCTCAAGAAGGAGGAAGATCAAAGTATGGATCCTTTGGTACTTCTTAAAAGGGGGAACAAAATACCCATGGGAGGAGATACAGAAACAAAGTGTGAAGCAGAGACTGAAGGAAAGACTATTCAGAGACTGTCCAACCTGGGGATCCATCCCATATATAGTTACCAAACCCAGACACTAGTTTGGATGCCAGCAAGCACTTGCTGACAGGAACCTGATATAGCTGTCTCCGGAGAGGCTGTGCCGGTGCCTGACATACAGAGGTGGATGCTCTCAGCCAACCATTGGACTGAGCACAAGGTCCCCAATGGAGGAGCTAGAGAAAGGACCCAAGGATCTGAAAGGGTTTGCAGCCCCATAGGAGGAACAACAACATGAACCATCCAGTACCCCCAGAACTCCCAGGGACAAAACCACCAACCAAAGAGTACACATGGAGCGACCCATTCCTCCAATAGCATATGAAGCAGAGAATGGCCTTGTCCGACATCAATAGGAGGTGAGGCTCTTGGTCCTGTGAAGGCTTGATGCCCCAGTGTAGGAGAATGCCAGGACAGAGAAGAGGGAGTGGGTGGGTGGGTGTGCAGGGGAGGGGGAGGGGCTGGGGGTTTTTAGAGGGGAAACCAAGAAAAGGGATAACATTTAAAATGTAAATAAAAAAAAAATATCTAATTAAAAAAAAAGGAATAGGAATGGGGAATTTTTTCACATTCTTGTGATTCTTTGGGTGGCAGATTGAGGCCAGATTCAACTGGAAAGGACTGGTTAGAGGTTCTCCAAAAGACATCTCAAAGGGAATGTGGTGGTAGATGACATAATTCCCATAGGTGAGGCAGAGAGAGCCTGAGTCTGAGGCATCCCAAACGACACAGAGAAGACTGAACAAGGACGGCAGAAGCTGGCCAGTGGGTTCTCACACACTGAGTAGGTGCCAGCAGCTGAAAGCCCAGGAGACACAGTCACCTGGCACCAGGTCTTTCCAAAGAAGCCAGAATGCAAAAATTGTGTGTTTAAAAAAATGAAGTTTTACCCAAAGGAAATGGTCAGAGGATGTAGCCATGGATGAATTGGGTGTACCTGAAAGGGAGGCTGGAAATGAGAAAGGATGGGTGGGCCGGTGAGAGAAGGCTGAAGCCAAGACAAAGGTTTCTGATCAAGGTGTAATATTTAGCACCGAATTTATATTGGAAAGCCCACAGACCAATCCTTTGTTTCAGATGGATTATGTTGCTTTGTTTCAGCTGGATTATACTGCAAAGCAAGCTCAGCAGGCAGTCTGCTCCTGTAGGAAACTGCATGTGTGGCACAGCAGAAGACTCCACCCTAGGTCGGCTAGGTAGGCAGAAGACCAACTGTGGCAAACACTCAAGGTCTATTTAGCCTGCTCAAGGCTGGGGAATGGGCACAAGAGGCAGATAAGTCCACCAGAGACTCAGGGATGTATTTATGCTGACTGGTGGGGATGGAATAGCTGGTGATGGATGGAAGGCAAAAATTGGTGAAACCAGAACATGGATCTAATGTGGTTGGAGTGGGCAGGTAGGCTCCTGGTGTGGACACCCCTGCCCCTTCCCGCTGCCTGCAAGTGACAGCACCAATGTTAGGATAAAGTGGGGGAAGGTAGTGTGGCAGGCTGGAGCTGCTTTATCATAACAATTGTGAGTCATCAACCGTGGGCACAGGGAACTCCAGAGCTTGGAGCTCTGAGAAGAGCAGCAAAGTGTTTTAAACTGCTGACTCATCATCTCTCCAGCCTCTGGCTTTCTTTCTTTCTTTTTTTCTCAATATATCTTTTTCTATTTTTTTCCTTTGGGACTTTTATAAACGTATACAATGTATATTTATTGTATTCACCCCCTTTAATTCTTCCAGAATGTTCTCTCAAATGCCCCCTTCTGACTTCACGTCCTCTTTTTTTCCTTATAACCCCCTGAGTCCTTCATGCTCATGGGTGGGCAATATCCCAGTGGTCACAACCCCAAAGAAAGACTTTTCTTAGCAGCCTTCAACTGCCAATCACACTTCACTAGCATAAGACAATCCCTTCTCCCTTCCATGCTAGTATGCTAAACGGTTTGATTTTGTGTAGGTGGTCATAGCTGCTGTGAGTTCACAGGCATAACAATACTGCCAACTCTTCATACCTTCTGGCTTTTGTAATCCCCCCTTCTCTCTCTCTGTCTCTCTCTCTCTCTCTCTGTCTCTCTGTCTCTGTCTCTCTCTCAGCATTATTATCTTTATCCTTGATTTTGACTCCATGTACTCTCCATTGTTAGGTGAAGAACATATCACTCACAATTCACCTTGAAAAACAAACTGACCCCACAACAGATTCATTATGGCTGGGTGATCCTCTTCTCCAGAGAGAGTGTGTGCTCTGTTAGAGTGTCTTGTTTTCCTTTCTAAAATTTTTGTTACTGATCAGGAAGATAAAAAAAAAGCAAGAGGTTTACAAAAGTCAATTTGAATGCTGTTAGCATGGCCATATCATAAAGTTTAAAATTAACAGGGACAACAATGCAGATATAGGCAATTAAATCAATAGGTACTTAGAGCAGATGTGATCTCTCTCCTATTATCTTTCAGCTGTAGGCAGTATGATCAACAGTTTATACAAGTGTCATCTCTTCTCCTGCTAATTTACCCTTAGTTTATTGATTATTGCAAGGAAAATTTTGCATTGAGAGCTTGACCTTTTGATCCTTTGACATTCCTCTGCCATCTGTCTGTCATTTAGAATATAACACTTCCCTCTGCATTTCCCCCAGATCATTGCTGCAACTCTGTGACTTATGACCCTCACAACAAAACTTATGACCCTTCAGAAGTCAACTTCCCTTTAAGAAGCGAGCTAGCTTCTCTCTCATCAACAATTCCAATACCTAGTCTTGAAAAACTGTAGGCTTTTCCTGAAGAGCAATCAGTTATGATTTATATTGGGGTTACTTGGGCTGTCATTGCAGTTTGCTTTCCTGAGGGCTGTCTGAACCAGTTTTGCAAGAACTACTAAATGTATTTGTCAAATAATGTCTGTCTTGCATCCAGGTATTAAATAGCCCAAAATTAAAACATTCAAAGAGTAAGAAAACAAAAACAATGCCCCCATCCCCAGAACTTTGTCTACCTTGAGAAACACAAAGGAGATAACAAAAGAGACTCCTTCTTCTGGAGTCCTCTGTCTTTCATGTGGTATGAGGCTGACCCTTCTGTACACTGACTTACTCTGATTCCAACTAGTCCTTAGAGTGTTCCAGATACTTAAAACTATCTTTTCTACTAAGAAATCATAGTTATGTAAAGATAACCAGAACCTCTCCAAAATGAAGCAAGCAGAGATAATTTGGGGCAACGTCTGGGAATGATGGTTTTCTTTTCATAGCTCAACTTCCATAGTGAGATGGGAACAAAACACATGCAGCAAACATTGGCAGAAGTCAGAGCTCTGTGAGTTTTAGGGCAGCCTAGTCTACATAACGGATTCCACACCAACCAAGGCTATGTAGTGTGGCCCTGTCTCAAAAAGCAAAAATCAGATAAACAAATTGGGAGACATGGAGAAATAGGGTCTGGGCAGATAAGGGTTAGAGCAGACAGAAGATAAGCAAGGAAGGTGACAATATAATCAATGTAACAAACCATGCAGCAAGCAGGACTCCCTCCCTTAAAACACACATTGCTCTTCTGAACAAGCTCACCTTACCCAGTGTTCTTCTTTCTGTTTCCTCCCTATTGTTTTTCAGAGGACTTGGTTATTTAGTGAATGCTTCTCCTAGACCTGGGGACTCTGCCTTTGAGAACCTGCTGGTCTCAACTTCCCATGTGTCCTGGGATCCACCTGCCCTACTTGTTCAGTCTTTGTTCTGCCTATGTTTAAAGTTTAATTTATCCCAAATCAGTCTCCAAACACAGCAAATGCTAACAAGCTGCACCCTGAGACAATACTCTTGTAACCAGTGACTGAGCTTCAGCCAATCAAGAAGTCAAGGCTCAGTTAAATAGAGGCAGCCAGATCCTAAGATCTCTTCTGTTAACACAAAATGCTGAGCTGTAACCAATCAGACTGCTTGAATATTTCCCTTCATTTTCCTGACTTTATATAAATTCCATGGCACTAATAATGTGTTTATAAAAAGATAAAGAGAGAAGGAATATGTTTTAAGGAGGTATTGTGAGGTATGAGGGAAAGGGATGTCTTAGTGGGTCCATGCCAAGGCATCTCTTCCCTCTAAGGGACCAGCCACACCCGGGTATAGTATAGAATAGAGTTTACTCACAGAATGGGGAGGGGAGTTAAGAGGATAGTAGAGGCAGAGAAAGGCAGAGAGAGCGAGAGCGAGAGCGAGAGAGCGAGAGAGTGAGAGAGCGAGAGAGCGAGAGAGCGAGAGAGAGAGAGAGAGAGAGAGAGAGAGAAGAGAAATAGAGGCTGGCCACGAGCATGTGTGTATGGGGAAGGGAATGGGGAAGGGGCAAGAGGACAGAGCTCAAGCAAGAAGGGAAAAGCAAGAGAACAAGAGAGGGAGGAGGGGCCAAGCATCCCCATTTATAGTGGGTCAGACCTCCCTGGCTGTTGCCAGGTAATTGTGGGGAGAAGCATACCTGGCTGTTATCAGGTGATTGTGGGTGGAGTTTAGACAGAATGCTAACAATTACAGCATCCCTTCAGAGTGGATGGAATTATCAGTCCCGTTGCTCAGATAAGAAAATGTGAAGCTATAGAGGGTTAGTCACTTGTTCAAGGTTTCAGCTCCAGCAGAGCTGTGCAGGGGTCCCTGTTGATTTAGATGCAGCCTGGGTTAGGAGGGCAAGTCAAAGGAAGATGCTATGAAGTACCAGGATATAAAGAATACTTGTGCTTGATCTGTTGACTGCTTTGCTGAGACTTGTGTTGGGCTCCTATTGGAGAATTTTATCCTGAAGTGTGTGCCATGGGCTTCTCTCTCTCTCTCTCTCTCTCTCTCTCTCTCTCCTCTCTCTCTCTCTTTCTCTCTCTCTCCTCTCTCTCTCTCTTTCTCCTCTCTTTCTTTCTCCTCTCTCTCTCTTTCTCCTCTCTCTCTCCCCCCCCTCTCTCTCTTTCTCTCTCTCTCTGAGTGTCTGAGTGTTCCTTCTGTAGTTCCTTTCTATAACTTCACATTTTCTTATCAGAGCAATGAAGCTGATAATTCCATTCACCCTGGAGGAATGCTCTAATGATAAACTTGGTCAATAGATATGAGATGCATCATATACTTATTTTTACTTTTATTTGCTGATTTCTGTATGAGGCACATGAAATGCCCAGTAGGAAATAAAAAAGTGGCCCTTCTTCCCTTGGGATCATGTGTATCATATAGCAGCAGGCATCCCAGGCGTGTGTGGTACCACTTGGTACCAGGAAGCCCAGTTTCACCAGAGACTACTTGCTTGACACCTACAGCACTTAATCCATTAGAAATTTGGGTGTTGGAAACCTAAATCAAATGTGCTTTTCAGTCTAGAACTCATTTTCCTTCCCAAGTCCTAGCAAGTAATGTGTTTTCTTAGCTAGACCTCATCATTTGTCTTAACTGAGTGGTTTTGGGAAGGAAGGGGCTGTGGAGAACTGAAGTCTGCAGCTTTAGATTAAATATGAACTTGGTCCTTTGGATATAAATAACCCTGCACCTCATTAATCTTTTCAGAAATATTCTGGGGACTCACCCTCCTAGTCAAAGACAGACATTACTTGTAACTTTCCTGAGCCTGGTTCCTGTATAAAGGCTGGGGACAAGACTGGTTGGGGCTCAGTATCAGGTAGAGAAGTTTTATTTTTCTCCCTAGGGAATGATTAGAGTGAGCCTGATTATTCTTTTCTAGCCTGCATGTATCTATAAACTTTTACCCACATTCTTCTGAGTCACTGGATGAGACAGGGGTTATTTTCTCTACTTAGTGTGTAAAACCAGGCAATGTGGAGTTTGTGTCTCCAAAAGGAACATGTCTGTGTAGACAGGGAGTGACAGGGCCTCTTTGAGAGGGCAGGAACTAAGTTCCCAGAGAGAGCAAAAAATTGGAGAGGCAGAAGCCAGGCTGACCATAAACATGTCCCACTTACTAACAGTATAAGAAAAAAGTTAATTAACCTCTCTGGACCTCAGCAAACCTGAGCACATGGGTTTTTTTCTCAATACTCAGGGGACTCACAAAGATCTGTGTCTGCATGAAGCCCAGCTGCTTCCTTCACATACCCTCCTCCAACACAAGGGTAGTCATATGGGGCATTAAGCTGGGCCTTGATAGGGTAGGGGATGGGAATGAGGAACCTAGAGCTCTGGAGGACAGTTACAACTACAATTGCCACTTAAATAAAGTAGCATAATCTCCAATTACATTTTATATATTTGCTTTTATAACCACAGATAAATGCGAATTTCATTCCTCATCAAGAAACTTCTCTTTGCAATAGATGAAGAGCATTACAGAGAATGATAACCAACCAAATGCTGAATTGTGGAGCCTAGTCTCAACTGATTCCATCTACAATAAAAAAATCTTGCACCTAAGGCCTAAGAATCACTGCAGAAGATGAGGTGAAAAGATTGTAAGAGTCAGAGGAACAGGGGGCTCACTGTGAGATTGTGTCTCCTAGGAATGCTATTACCACAAATTCTTACCAATATGACTTTCTAAACAGGAGCTAAATAAGGACAGCACTAATGGACATGGTAAAGTGGGAAATGGAAAAGATTACAAGGACTTAAATCAAGACAAAGAACTACAGGCTACTGTGGAATGTTGAGAGTGGGAGACATTGTTTTCCCAGGGAAGTACACACTAGTTGGTTATCCGATACCAAATGGCAAACCCCAAAACATATACACATAGAGTAGGTTGTATTTATGTATTGAAAGAGAGAGGGAGAGAAACAACTAATGAAAAAGAGGCCATAGAACTTGAAAAACAGCAAGAAAGGCTGTATGGAAGGTATCATGGAAGGAAACATGACAGCATGCAGAAGGAGTTGAGAGCTCTGCATCTTGAACCACAGGTAACACAAAAATACTGAGAGCCACTAAGCCTACCTTAAGTTTCTGAGACCCCAAAGACTGACCCTAGTGATACACCTCCTCCAACAAAGCCATACCTGTTACAACAAGGCCACACCTAAGAGTGTCATGCTCTATGGGCCTATGGAGGCCATTTTATTCAAACCATCACATTGCACTCCCTGGCCTTCATAGTCTTGTAGCTCTATCATACTGCAAAATGGAGTTAGTCCAACTTCAAAAGTACCCATAGTCTCAATAGTCTTAAACTTGTTTAAAATTCCAAAGTTTAATGTTTCTTCTGAGACTCGTGCAATCTCTTAAATGTAAGTCCACGTAAAGTTAAAATGAATAGTAGATCAGATACTTCTAGCATATATCATATAAAGAATATATGCTACTATTCCAAAGGGAGGAAAGGGAGCATGGTGAGGAAATAGTGGACCAAAGCAATACCGAAAATCAGCTGGACAATCTCCAAACTGCATCCTAATGTCAAATGTCAACATGTTCTTCAAATCTCCAACTCCTTTCATCTTTGTTGATTGCAACACACTTCTATTAATGGGTTGGTTCCACTCTCTGTTAGCAACTCTCCTTGGCAGATATCCCACAGGTTTGGTATCTCCAACATCTTGGTGTCTCCAAAAGAATCCAGGCTTCATCTTTACATAATGGCTTTTCTAGGTCTCCGTGGAGGGATACCCCTGACACATGCCTGGCCCTAGTGGCTTTCCTTAGTTGTGAAGGGAGATTTTATAACCTTTTTCTTCTATCCTTATCTCTAAAGCCAGAAACACATAGCCAAATAGCCAAAGCTGTCACATTCTGTTGTTTGCTGGGGCCGGAACATGGCCTCCTCACTCAATATCATCTTCACCAGATTTCTGTTTCCTATGGATTCCTTTTTTTTTTTTTTAACCTAAGCTTGGCTGTCTTGGAACTTGCTCTTTGGGCCAGGCTGGACTTGAACTTAGATATTTGCTTGTCTCTGTCTCCTGAGTGCTGAGATTAAAGGCATGCACTGCAGTGCCTAGACCTAAACTGTTCTTTAATTCTTTTTCACAGATTGGAAATTTAGCTGGGTGCGGTCTTGTCCTGTGGTTACCACTCCCTTTATTTCCTTTAATATCAGGCTTTTCTTCAATCCATTATTTCCTCAAACACAGGACTTAGCTCCATCCCACTTCCTGGTGCCACCTTTCTCCCCAGATTGTACCTTTTGTAACTTTCCCTGCTCACCTTCCTCCTTTTCATTGTGGATCTTCATAGAAGTAAACATTAATGACCACAAGACAGTCAATACTAGGCAGTTTAGAAATTTCCTGTGCCATTACAATTAATCCCAAACTCTTCAATTTAGCAACAGGTACAGTTAGATATGGCCAAAAAACATCCTTCACATTCTTCACAAAAAAATATAGGAATGATTTTCCAGGCCACATATTAATATTCTTGTTCTCTGAAACCTCTTAATCCAGGCCCCCCAGAGTTCAAATCACTCTCAGTACCCTTGTCTTCAATGTTTCTAATAGGATGGCCCACTAAACACTACTTAAAACATTCAACTGCTTTCTAAACTCAAAGTGTCAGAAGTTCACATCCCTTCAAACAACATAATGGTCCGGCCTATCACAGAAATATCCCAGTCCCTGGTACCAACGTCTGTCTTTGTTAGGGTTTCAGTACTGTGAAGAGACACCATAACCATGGCAACTTTTATAAAGGAAAACATTTAATTGGGACTGGCTTACAGTTTTAGACATTTAGTCTATTATTTTCATGGGGGAAAGCATGGCAGCATGCAGGCAGACATGGAGCTGGAGAAGGAGCTGAAAGTTCTACATCTTGATCTACAGGCAACAGGAAAAGGGCCACTAAGTAGGGTCTGAGCTTCTGAGACCTCCAATCCTGCCCCCAATGATACACCTCCTCCAACAAAGCCACACTTTCTCTCCCAAGAACACATCTCCTAATAGTGCCACTCCCTATGAACCCATTGAACCGTTTTATTCAAACTACCACAGTAAAAGGGTTTGGAAGGAGGAAAGGGAAGGGGGAAATAATATAATAATAGTCTGAAAGGTTTTTTTTTTTTAAAGCAAAACTTAAAACTTTTTAAAGCTGTTTTCATCATTATTCCCCAAAGCCTTACCTATCTTTTAGAAGACAACAGCATTCTGACCATCCTAACAAGAACGGGTACATGCTCAACTCTAGTGGATATTGTAGTATTACAAAGTGGTTGTCCCATCAGCAAAGCACAGAAAGATAGTAATACTCAAAGGTTTTGTTTAAAATCTGTAATTAGGAATAAATAGACAAAAATGAGTGAAGGCTTGCATAGGCATTTCCCCAAAGTAGACAACAAAATAGTCACTTAGCTTATGAAACCATGGCAAATATCATTAGCATAACAGTGGCTAAACCATGCCAGATTCAAGAATATTCCCTCCAGAATAGCTCACATCTGTCGAGGTTTGCTTTTTTTGCTGTATATTGAAATGCTAAATACTGGCCCAGAAAGTCTTGCTTCCCCTAGGGACAAGGAGATCCTTACATATACTAAGTGATGTAATGTGATTTTTCTCCTTAGTTTAAAACTATTGGTTAAGTAAAGATGTCTATATCCTATAGCTGGGCAGAAAAGAGCTAGTCAGAGCTTCAGTTCCCAGGCTTGGTCTGAGGCAGAGACTACAAGCGGAGAGGGAGAAGGTAGAGAGAGGAGAAGACACCATAGAGTAAGGGATCATGAGAACTGGCCACGAGGGCTAGCCAGTCAGAGTAAGAGTGGCCTAGGTGGGACATGGCAAGCCAAACTTGGGGTTATTGTCAGGGAAGTAGACATAATAATATAGAGAGCAGATATCTGCCCAGCTCTAGGGCTGTCTACGACTTATTATAAATATAGATGTTTTGTACCTTTTTATCTGGGAAGTAAATGTTCTAAGCAGGGTAGAAACCCCTGGTTAATTATTACTACAACACCCATCCAATGGGTGACAATAGTTGGTGATTTTTGGAATAATTGGAACTTGTGTCAGATCCATTACTCACCAGTCCTTCATCTGCATGATGTTCTCCTGAAGTGATTTAAAAATTACACCAAGAATGAGCATCAGAAGATTCCAAGGTTTCTAACAGCTCAGTGAATCCCCTCAATGGCACCAAAATGAATAGTTAACTTTGTTGGTAGGTATTTTACTCATTACAGACTCATGTTTGATTTTTATAGATGCCCAGTTCTTAGGTAGGTGATATTGATACAGTCTTAGTAATGACTTAGTCCAGTCATCTTCATACTGTTAGATGTATGGATTTCACTGACTTAAAAATTTCTAGCCAGTATTACAATGTCTTTCAGAGTTTTGTTATTTGGCTTTAGTTATTTAATTTGAATAAATAATCAAGTAGACACTTCAAGGTAAAAAGTCAAATTAGTTTAATGCTTTATAAGAGATTTACCTGGTGCTCTTCACATGGTATGTTTTAACGTTTGGTAAACCACACACATCTTTCTCAATTATATGGGCATCTGGCAACCAGTAATTTTTATCTCATTCTTTTATCATTTCATAATGCTTAGAATTGTTTGCCTGAACTCTTTAAAAATTGTTTTGCCACCTAAGGATTCACCTGCGAATCTCCCTAAATGAAACTGAATATTAATTTCCTACCTTCTGCTTAGTCATTTCCTGGAAAAAATTCAAAGACGGACCTGAGGGAGTTCACAGCTCTCTTTCTTTAGGGATGTCATAACTGTGATTCTGTTCCAGGTTACCTACCATATAATGTAATAGTTGATTTTGTGTAGAGTCCACAAAAAGTCCAAGAATCTACTCCTTGTTATTTCTGCCATGATGTTTCCAGAATAGCTTAGCATTTGATTTAGTACACGAGACACCGCTCACCACCGTGAAGTGGCACAAATTACTCACTTAGGGCCTGGAATGTTTATAATACAGAAGGTTGAATCGCTCCCTCATTTTGACAAGAACATTGAATTTTCTCCTGTCTTGAGACTTATAGGCTATAGGGTTTCTACACTAAAGCTTCCCAGAGACGTACAGCATTGGCCTCCACCGTCTGTCCCTTCAACCTGTTTGAGTTATACTGCCAACTCCCACTCTTCTTTAAATTGTAGAGATCATAAAACTTTGTCACTCCATAATCTTTTGATTCAATTCCAATCATAGGCTTTTTGTTTTGTTTTGTTTTTTGTTTTGTTTTTTCGAGACCGGGTTTCTCTGTGTAGCCCTGGCTGTCCTGGAACTCACTTTGTAGACCAGGCTGGCCTCAAACTCAGAAATCCGCCTGCCCTGCTTCCCAAGTGCTGGGATTACAGGAGTGCGCCACCACCGCCCGGCAGATCATAAGCTTTGTATGCCTATTGATATCTGCTTGTTGTGTTTCTGTGGAGAACCTTGATCATTATATATAGCAGACAAAACAAAAAACAAAAACAAAAACAAAAAAACTGATGATGAACTGAGAGACTTATTAGGACAGAAAAAGTTATTTTACCTCCAAACCTCCATCCAATTTGTTCCATATTTTAAAAAGCCTCCATGAAATGGAAATGCTGTATTTTATGTTTTACTTCCTTTTATAAACTTATATTTCTTATTGTAATTAAGTTTTTTGTTTCTTTGATATATATACATATATGTATATATGCATACATTCGTATATATGACAATATATATACATACACGCATATATGTGTATATATATGTATGTATGTGTATATATATTGTTATCATAGTCACCAGTGTTTGTGTTAGGAATGGTTTAGTACTGAATCAGAACCTTATTGGCAGTGATTCTTGCAATGCTACTTAGTTCCCATTTTAGAAATTAGATCAGACGGGGTGCTAGGAGGGGTAGTGTACCAGTGGCTAGTAAGGGCCCAAGGAGAGGAAGAAGCCAAGCTGCCAGCGGGTTTGAGTATCATGGGGTATGGGAGTTGGGCCCATAGCATTCCTGGAGATTACACTAGAGATATTTGAACATTTGTATGTTTTGTTCCACCAGTCCAGATTCACTGACATGGAAGCAACATTCCTCCCCCAATGCAATGCAAATCCCTACCTGTTCAACAGTTTTTAAGTCCAAAACCCTCTGGCTTTGTAGAAGGTCATCTGTCACTGGATGGACTTTAGATTGGCTATGGTGGAAGCCATTGCCTGATCAAGCTTGTCCTGGAAGCTGTTAGCTAGGTGTTACGTCAGGTACTTTTGCTCTGAAAATACACAAACTTTTAAAGGTTATATTGTAGGTACATTTCCGTTTTAGCACATGGAATGCACAGTGTGCACAAATCAACTAATGATAATTCTCTGTTCTATGTCTGAGCAGGTGAAAAGGTATCTATCAAGTTTATAAGTCTGTTTGGACTGCATAAGCAAACTATAATATAAATCTCCATCTGTGCCGTACAAAAGGATGGCACGCAATCAAAAGTCATGAGGACCAGGGAGCCAAAGGTTTATTGGCTGTGCAGAGACATTCAGGCCCTACCATGCCTGCAGCCAAAGTATTTCAGGAGGATTTCTTAGACAAATCTAATTTTCATTAGCTTTGAAAGAATCCTAAGTTTTTTGCTTCCTATCGACACAAGACAAAAAACTCTTCCCCAACACAATTTGTGACTTATATTCTGAGGTTAACCCATTCTTAAGGTATATAAGCTGATTAATTCAGCAATCTTTTCTAAAATCCAGTGGTTTTGTTTAGCAGCTGTGTTACCGGTCTCATTGACATTTAAGAAATTTTGAAATAAACAAAGCACCATTTATCCCACCTACTTAGAGTAGCTGAGACAGGAAAATCCATACTAACCTATAGGACCTGTGTAAAGAAGCCTGGAGTGGGCTAGTTCAAAGGCCACACTATGGGGGAATTTTAGATCTTTGTGTATGCATTTTACTACCACACCATGGCTGAAAAATGTTCTTAGCATTTGAAAGTCATCAGAATTTTTATAAAGAAGATTCTCTGTGTATATACAAAACAATGAAATAAAAAAGTATCTTTTGGTAACTGTTCAAAATGACTGCAGAAAACTCAGAAACTTTAGAAACTAAGTCCCTGGAATTAATTTTGCTTCCATGAAGGAAATACATTAATTTTTTTTAGATTGGTCACTACTAAAATGTGTCATAGGCAGTATTAGTCAATAGAAAACTCCATACATTACAGGAGATGACATGATGCCAATATACAATATTTTTAGAACAATCAGTAACAGTTTGCTTGTATAAAATAAACTGCCCCAAATAAATGGTCTTACCAATATTATATTAATTGGACCAAATAATAAAAACAAACTAGAGGGGGAAAACAATATTTCCCAATTAATTTTTGTATCGATTTCATATTGAAATAACATATTAGATAAATTGGTAAATAGAAAAGAAATGTACTAAAATGACTTTCATGTATTTTTGTTAGCTTTTAACATGTTTAGTGTAAAATATATAAAAATGGTCATCAATATTATATATAATGAATGGAAATGAATATGGCAGCAGTTATTCCTTGCCCAGCTAGCTCCCCAAATAATCACATAGGGACCTTTAATATTCCAAGGTTAGACCTTACCTGGGCAGACTCACAACTAGCTCACCTAAGTTAACCCAACCAGGTTAGTCCCATCCAGCCATGTGGATAGCTACAATTTCCAGGCCCATAGTCATGTCCATGTCTTGTCGTATCTCCTGGTAAAAGGATCTTCCTCTTTCTCTTTTCCAGAGTTCCCTCTCTCTCTCCCAGGAAGTTCCATCTATCTTTCTCCATTGCCCACTTACAGGCTTTAGGCTTTTATTGACTAATTAACTTGGGGAGCACAGTTTGCACAACAGAAGCTGGTGTATGCAAGAGTTCTCTTGTCTTTGGACAATGGGATCTGGGGGTACACAATTTAGCATTTTAATACATATCAGCACCAGACCAGCTTCAACAATATAAAATTATATATAGTTTGCATTTTATTTCTATTATATAGCAATGTTTAAGAACACAGATTGTTACTTAGGTTGATTGATACCAGAAGCAAGATTATTCATGACAGCATTCTCAGTGTGTATGAGAGTATCCTTGGAGGGCCCATGTCAAGGTGTACCCCTGAGAAATTATACCATGCAACAGATCTGGTACAAAAAAGGTTTACTAGGGAAGGATAAAGGAGTGAGGATCTGGGGAAGGAATAGAAGAAGATAAGTGGGCATATAGACAGGCAGAGAGGCAGACAGATAGGGAGGAGAGAGAGGGGGGGTGGAGAGGCGGAGAGGGTGAGGGAGAGAGAGGGGGAGGGGGAAAGGGGAGAGGGGGAGAGGAAGGGGGAAGGGGGAGGGGGAGAGAGGGAGAGAGAGGGAGAGGGAGAAGGAGAGGGGGAGAGGGAGAGGGAGAGAGGAAGAGAGGGAGAGAGGGAGAGAGAGGAAGAGGGAGAGAGGGAGAGAGGTAGAGAGGGAGAGAGGGAGAGAGAGGAAGAGGGAGAGAGGGAGAGAGGTAGAGAGGTAGAGAGGGAGAGAGGGAGAGAGGGAGAGAGGGAGAGAGGGAGAGAGAGGAAGAGGGAGAGGGAGAGGAGGAGGGGGAGGAAGAGAGGGAGAGGGAAAGGGGGAGGGAGAGGGAGAAGGAGAGGGGGAGAGGGAGAGGAGAAGGGGGAGGAAGAGAGGGAGGGAGAGGGGGAGGGAGAGAGGGAGAGAGGTAGAGAGGGAGAGAGGTAGAGAGGGAGAGAGGGAGAGGGAGAGGAGGAGGGGGAGGAAGAGAGGGAGAGGGAAAGGGGGAGGGAGAGGGAGAAGGAGAGGGGGAGAGGGAGAGGAGAAGGGGGAGGAAGAGAGGGAGGGAGAGGGGGAGGGATGGGGGAGGGAGAGGGAGGAAGAGGGAGAGGAGGAGAGGGAGGAGGAGAGGGAGGAGGAGAGGGAGAAGGAGAGGGAGAGAGGAAGAGAGGGAGAAGGAGAGGGAGAGAGGGAGAGAGAGGGAGAGGAAGAAGGGAAGGAGGAGAGGGAGAGGGAGAGGGAGAGAGGAAGAGAGGGAGAAAGGGGGAGGGGGAGGGAGAGGAGGAGGGAGAGAGCGGGCTGGATGGTTGGAAGTGGCAGGCAGGTTGATGACATAAGCAGATGCTGGGTCCCTGTGAGCTGGCCAATGAAATTGCCTGTACATTAACAAGTTACTCTTAGAGTAGATAATGGAAGAGATATCAGAGTTCAGAACTGTTATTTTTCTTCAATATGCTAGGTAGTCCTATTTTTATAAACTTAGAAAATATCTTGATGATTGTGAAATATAAATGGTTATTCTTTACGTACATGTTTTAACTTTTGCAATTTACTTAGTCATTCTTAAAGCTTCTGATTTCAACATTAATGCCCTAGTGACAATAGAAAAGAAGTAAAATGACAGGTAAGTAACAGAAGAATAATTTGAATCATAATTATTAAATGGAGGAACTGTGCAGAACCAGGTGAGTAGGAGGAGAAGAGTGGTATCATTTATTAGTGACCCAAATGGTGAGTAGAAACAGATTCAATACCATGACATGTATGAATGAGGCTTCTCAAGAACTGCTGATTGGCCAGGTGTGGTGGTGCATGTCTTTAATTCTAGCACTCAGGGGGCGGGTAGATCTCTGTGAGTTTGAAACCAGCCTGGTCTACAAATCAAGTTCCGAACAGTTAGGGTTGTTACACAGAGAAACCCTGTCTCAGAAACCACCAACACCACCATAATCAACAACAAAAAGCTGTTGACTATAGTTGGCCTACTGCTTGGTAAATGAGAAATCTGTCAATTCAAAACCTTGCTGTGTTACCTGACCCTGTATTCCATTGATATCTAGACAGGCACAGACTTGGGCCTTTCTAATTGTTATCAAGAGCAATTCTCTGGATCAATTGATATCATCTGTAATTCTTCCTAAAAGACTCTTTGCTATAATGGCACAATTTCTGCCACAGAATTGTATTGCAAAACTTATTTCAGATTGTTCATATTTTTAATCATACAAGATATAACTAAGACCAGTTTCTGAAGTGAAAACTTAAGGGTTCTTTGGAAAGTTGGTTGGACTGTGGTTTGCTGGGGCAAACACATGAAGGAGCATCTCACTCAAGTGGACACATGTGTGGAAGGCTGAGGCCAGCTCGTGAAGGCATGTTTCACTGAAGTAGACACAGGTGAAAGATGTTGTGCCGAAGCAAGCATGTGAAAGGACAAGTGATGAAAGATTTTTCAGTAACAACACGGATGTATTGGTCTGCCTTACATTGCATAGCTGAGCTGCATTTGTTGAGACTCCATAGAGAGAAACACATCAAACAAACAAACAAACAAAAAGACAAAGAAACTTCTGGCGGTGTGCTGCAGTTTCTTGCCACTTCCTTCCACTAGGGATGATTGGCAGAGTGATGTCAGATGAGACAGGTGCACGTGCTGAGGCAAGAGCAGTGGAGAACAGGTAATGATTGGAGGGCATAGATCGGACTCGTAGAGAGTGAGGAAAGCTGAGCTTGGCTTCCTATAGAGCTATCTGTGCAAGGCTTATTGGTCTCCCGTCTTTGCTGATCGTCTCACTGGGAGAGACACAGCCGAGAACTTCTGGCATCCCTCCTGGTCCCTTCTGATGCCTTTTGTCAAGGCTGAGGCCTGGCTGTCTCTGCTAGGTTGTGTCACTGCTGTTGCTAACCTGACTCTACTGAACTGGACTGCTAGTGTATCCATGAAGAGTTAGTTCATGAGTGGATCCAGCTGTCATGGCTAACCTGTGAACTGAACTGCCGATTTCCAGACAACACAGATAGATGGGTATTGCTCCAAAGGACCTTTCTAAACAGGTCCACACCACCTGTATCCTTTTTATATGGTGGGTGGTAGGCTAAAGAGAGGTTAAAGCATTTAAGAACTGTCGTTAAAAATAGGATTTGAAGAAATTAAAGTTACAAGTTTTGGTCATCCAATTAGTTTTCAGATGAAGGGAATGAGTTGGAGGGCATTTCAAAAAAGAAAGTTCCTAAAAGCAAGTATTTCTTAGGGTCTCCTAAAGAACACATTAAAAGTTCTATGTATCTACTTTATCTTTGAGGAAAATGATGTAACAAGTCATGTTTTGTTCTGGTCAGTTCTTATCAATATTACTGAATATTAAAATAATATGAAATTCCTTTGATGCTAATATAAAAACTAAATGGGAAACTGAGAGGAGGGGTTTATCCATTAGAAGGTGTATGGTTGAAACTCCCACTTTTATCTATTATTACTACTGCTTTTATTTCTTCCTAAAGCTGAAAGCCATCCCCAGGACTTTCCCCTGGTCCCCTGGTATCTAATTCTCCATGATTTGCCCTTACTAACTGGGACCAAGTTCTGGGATCCAGAGATCCCTCTTCAGGGTGGGAAGACTGAGGAGCAATAATGAGCTCCAGGAAATTTCATTTCCTAATGGTGTCTGTGCTTAATTCCTTCTGCCAACAACAAGGTTTGGAGAACTTATGCAATCAAATGTTGCTCCTTCAACACTGCCTGCCCCATTTCTTAAAACCTCCAATGTAGGAAACTTCTGCCTTACTATAGATGTACTCTCACACAAACCCAGGAGCTTCTCACCCTTAATCCATGTTTTAAACCTTAACTTTTTCTATTTTTTTTCTTAAGTTTCTACACTTCAGGTCCCTGTTCCAGGTGCCACCTGTAAGCACCAGCACTTATTTACGAAGACAGGGTTTTCTGATTATGGCTAGTGAGAAATGTTAATCTTAACTAGGCACAGGTTGGAGGGGGTCACAGCATGACTGAAGAGGTGATAAGTTTACTGAAATCAATCATATTTTTATAACCTTATCAGAAATAGAATATAATGATGATTGCCAGAATCAATACAGTAGTAATTGATAGGATGCAATGACATTTGTAAACTATATAGGGTATTGGAGTCCCCACAAAACACATGGATATTGATCTCAGTCAGATGGGGATGGCTTATTGAATACACACCCTAAGACTGATTGATAAGGACTGTAGCTCATAATTTGAGGGCTGAAGCTATGACCCTGAACATTTTTCTATGCCAGTTTATAAAGGCTAAAACAACAAAAACCACAATGACCTTGTATGTAAATGCTGGAGGTGCTGCCCAGTGGTTGGCTCTAACTCAAGCCATTTAAAACATAATAGTTCACATTGACTTTTAAATGATGGGTCCTACATGAAGCTTATAGTTGTGAAATTTCTTAAGCCTAACAAACCTCATAACATATCTCATAACATGGTATGTGGTCAGCATGATGTTTCTCTGAGTCAATTTATTTTTCTGTGTCAATGACTGGCAGGCATATTACATCAGCAATATGAAATAGATGACAGGCTTTGAACAAAATAGCTATAGCTATGGTGGGGGAGCAGGGGAGCAGGCAAGCAGGCTTCAACATAGGATACACATGATTAATATCTAAGACTAAGTATCTTGTGAAGCTTCTATATGCTTCATTGACTTTTAGAGAACTCAAGGCAGACTGCATGCTTCACTCCCCGGAGAGTGCCTCAACTTCTCAGGAACTGAAAGCCACATAGAGCCCTAGGAGCCAAGGACTCTACCTTGAAAACCCTGACACATATACATGCCTCTCTAGGCAGCTAGACCAGGCCTACTCTATGACTCCTCACAACTCTGCATAGCAAGTTTATCAGAATCTATTTAAGCCTGGGGAATCTTACACAGTCCTTCTGAATATTCTTAAAAATGTTCAGGGGATTGGTCTGGCATGGTGGCTCAGTCCTTTAACCCAGTGCTTGGGAGACAGAGGCAGGCAGATCTCTGAGTTTGGGGCCATCCTGGTCTATAAAGTGAGTTTTAGAATATTGAGGGATACACAGAGAAACTCTGTGTGGGGCTGGGGCTGGGGGAGGGAAAAAGTTACAGGGCCCTTCAGATTTTTTGTTGAATTTCTTGCTCACCATATAAAACATTAAGAAAACAGGTCAGTCTTGCTCTGTTGTTTTTATCAAAATCCCAAATGTCCAATTTTACCAATGAAAACATAGAGTCACATCCTGGGGTGAAAGTCTGATAGCTAAGACAGGCAGAGAAAGCAGCCAGCTGACCTTTCTCCTCAGCTGATGTCCCCCTCTCCAAATTTTCCATCTCCATGATACCTAAAAACCCTTCAGACTGGATGTCCCTGCCTTCTATTTCCATTGTCTCAACGTATTCTTACTTTCTCTCTTTTTTTTCCTACGTTCATTGCCTGTCAACTCATTGCTTGCTCTTCCTTTAGACCTGTGGTTGACTTTAATCCTGTTTACAATAAACAGAAAGCTCTTGGATTAAAGGTATGTGCTAGGGCTGAGCCACACCACAACAAGAAACCTCCCTCACCGATAAATAGCACAGTCTTGAGGTTCATAGTGTGATCAAATATTCTGCAATATTACTCAGCCCCCATATATCTTAATCAAACAATTGGCTTTTGAAAACACTAATACACACAGAAAAACCCTGTCTCAAAAAAAGAAAGAAAGAAAGAAAGAAAAAGAAAAAGAAAACACAAATATATACTCTAAATAGATAAGCAGGTAAGCTACCTGTAGATGATCAACTCATTTCCTTTAAGTCAAATCCTAAAGTCTCATACCCAGCTCTACAATAGAACTCCTGCTGTAGCCTTGATCTCTCTCCTGCTTCCCATCTCCAATGGATCCACCTATATTCTTATCCTAAACTCCCTCCTGCAACTTGTTGCTTTTTTCCACCCCCAGCTCTAGCAGGTATTCCCATAGACCACTCTGCCAAGAGTAGGCTAATTACAGATTTTTACCCATCCCTCTGCTTCTGTAAATCTAATCCCCCAGTTTCATCCCAAAGTCTACAGCAGAACAACTGTAGATTCCTTTTCTCCCTTTTACCCATCATCAATGCATCACACAGATCTTCCCTTGTAAACTTTCTTCCTCCCACCCATTGCTTTCTCCCAGGCCCCAACTCCATCAGGATCTCTGTGGGAACCCATAGACCACTCAGACCAGGGAAACAAGTAGGCTAATTGTAGGTCTCCATCTTTCCACAAAGTCCAATCCCTGAATTTCATCCCTAGCTCTCTCTCTGGCCTGCTGTGCCCTCTCTCTTGTTCTCTCTGTCTGCCTATTTCTGTCTCTCTGTCTCTGTGTCTCTGTCTCTCTCTCTCTGCCTGTATTCCTAGGAGACTATATAATAAGTTACTGGTGTAATGCCCTCCATCCCTCCATCTTGTGAGCATCCTTAGCTCCCCCAAGCCTATCCTCATTCCTAAGTGTCAATTTCCAATATCCAGAAGCACATTTTACCTGGAGCCCCCAGTTTCCTACCAGGTGGTACACAATGTCCACACTATTTTAAGAACAGAAACCCAGGAACAAAATATCCACCCAATGAAAACAAAGCCAGATATCAGCACTAAGAATTGCAACCTTCCAAATTCCAGATGCCTACACACCAGCATAAAACCACAAGCAGTAAGTTCCAGGACAATATGTCTCCACTAGAACCCCTCGACACTACACAGAGGCTCTGAGTGTTCTAACATGGCTGAAGCACAAGAAAAAATATACCACAGAACAGCCTTTACAAATACAGCGTCTTTAAAGAGAAGAATGAAGAAAAAAAAAACCCTTAAAGAAATCTGCTAAACACACTTTAGTAGGAAATGAATAAAACACTTTTCAAGGCCTTAAAGTGAAAACAGAACCAATAAAGAAAACCTAAACTGAGGGAGCTCAGAAATGAAAAGTTTAGGAACTCAAATAGGAACCTCAGGGGAAACCTTTCCAACAGAATACAATGGATGGAATAGAGAATGCCAGGCGTTGAAGATGTGATCACAGAAAATGTTAGATGGGAAAACAAGGTGCTTATCTAAAAACTGAAAGCAAGGCTCCATTGCTAAAGATAACACTTACACAGTTCATTGAACAAGAGAAGATGAGCGGGGCCTACATAAAGACCTCACCACAGGAAAGCACTCCACAGGCTACGAAAGGGAAACAAACGCAACCTAGCCACAAGCTCTCTGATGGACAAGGCTGAGCTGCCTGCAGGATAGGCTAGGGCAATGCTAGGAAGCTTTGGAAGCTTGTGGAAGAAACCAACCAATAACTCATTTGACTTAAGGCCCATTCCACAAGATGAAACATATTCCACACTGCTTAGGGGGCCAACAGCTTGAGGCCAGATAACCTGGGCCTCTAGGGCAAAACCAAATACTACCGGTCTATAAAAACAAATAAGTGAATAAATAACAGCAAAAACCATGGTAATAAATGACTCTTAATGATATTCTGTTATACTTATAGATCAGCGCCTTATCCGGCTACTAACAGAGAAGCTTCCTTCTGCAGCAGATGGGAACAAATGTAAAAACCCACAGCCAGACGTTAAACACACACACACACACACACACACACACAGACAGAGAGACAGAGAGAGACAGACAGACAGAGACAGATAGACAGACAGACAGACAGACACACACACACAGAGACAGAGAGAGACAGAGACACACACACAGAGACAGAGAGAGACAGAGAGACAGAGACAGACAGAGACAGAGACAGACAGAGAGAGAGAGACAGACAGAGACAGAGACAGACAGACAGACATACAAACACACAGACAGACAGACACACAACACACACATATAGAGACAGAGAGAGAGAGTGAGAGTGAGTAAGAAAGAACGAGATCCTTAGGAACACCCAGCCTCCATCAAATCCTTTCCCTCAGGGAATCTGGCAGAAGAGGAAGCAGAAAGAGTGCCAAGGCCAGAGTGGCTGGGGACACTAGGAGAGCAAGGCCCACCAAATCAGCACGAGCAAAGCTCACATGAACTCACAGAGACTGAAGCAGCATGCACAGGACCTGCACATGCACCATGTCCTCTGCGTACATAGCATGGCTTCTAGTTTAGTGTGTCTATGTTATTCCTAAGTGTGTGCACGAGGAGGCCTCTGGTTCTTGTTCCTTCTCTCAGGGCTCTTTTACTTTTGTTTGTTTATCTTGTCCAACTTTGATGTGATCATTTTATCTTTATTTTATTTTGTTATATTTTTAAAATGAATGAATAAATGAAAACCATCCACTACATAGAGGTTAACAACTGAGCCGCCGCTTATACCTGCTGGGAGAGGGAAATCAATTTCCATAATAGAGTGACACTGGGAATATCAACCGCTCTAGAAAAGGCCTTGCATTCAGAAATCATTGACCAACATATAAGGGACTCCGCAGAGTTCTTCCTCTGTGTGTGTGTGTGTGTGTGTGTGTGTTTGCTCTTTTTGGTTTTGGAGGATTTTGATGTATTGAGTTTTTGTTTGTTTTTGGAGAAAGTTTAAAGTTGGATGGATACGGGAGGGGAGAGGATCTGGAGGGACTTGGGAGGAAATGAATGCGATCAAAATATATTTCAATTTAAAATTTGTTTAAAATAATAAAAACAACATTTTAAAAATTTAAGAAACTTAGAGGGGTTAGGGGGAAGGTGTGAATTTCTAGGAGAAGATTCTCAGAATCCAGAGAGGCGAGGACCACAGCAAAAACAGAGAAGTAGACTGGATGCTCCAACTCCACCATCAAGGAGATCTTCCTACAGGGCTTCTCAGAATAGAGTCCTAATATCCTCCTCCGTCCACAGCAAGCAGGCAAAAAGCCAACTCTCACGGAACACGTTGATCTTTGTGAAAGGAGGAAGACACACAGGCTGAAATTTCTTAAGGCAGAACCAAGACAGCTGCAAACAGATACCTGCTAAGGGGAGTCTTTCCTTTTGTTGGGAACAAGCAAAAGAAACTTGTCTTAAGTACTGCCATTTTGTTTTCAGACTCTAGTTGTAGGGGGAAATTAAGTTTAAGGTCCCAGGTCCTAGGGGAGCTGAGGACTTCCCAAAGCTGAACAGCGTCTGTTATTCATCTTCTGTTCCAGAACATAGTGACGTTCCCTAACCTCAGCTCCTGTTGTTCATCCCTTGTTCCCTAAAACATAGTGACTGTGCCTAACTACAAACGAACAAACAGGTTTGATTGGTTGTACTGTAAAACCTACATTCTGTATCAGTTGACATAGATTAACCACATAAGTAAAACCCTTATTCCTAAATCCTGATTGGTGAGGAAATACAATAACTTGGCAAAGACATGCATGATTTTCAAGCTTAAGTACTCTGTGATATTCTGGCTCAAGGTTGCAGTTAAGCTCTCAAGTAAGTTCTGTGGCCCTAATCGATCAGGAACGCTTCATTACAATGAATTCTGTCATTTGCCTTGACCTGGTGTTTGAGTATTGCTGGATCTAAGCAGATTCCATAACACATTCACTAGAGAAACAGAAAGACAAATGAATAAGAGAACAAAGAAGAAAGGAGAACAGGAGAGTTTGAAAGCCACCATCGAGAGGCAGGGTGCACCAAGGAGTCAAGAGGAGTGGTTCCTGAATCCTCCATAGCTTATCTACCTCAATCCTTGACACAGAATGAGAGCCCAAAGAAATGGCTGATCCACCCACAAAGGAGAACTGTTCTGGGACAATGCTTAGATAACATCAGTCAAACCACTGATGCTCATTCAGGGCGCTGGCCCTCCTCACAAGTCTCCTTCCCTCCCTTTTGTGTAAAGGGCCATCTAATACTCTTAAATTGTGCTCCAGAACATTTAACACACGGCTGCATAGACGATCTCTTTTCTCCTCTAATTCAGTAAATGCACTGCCTGACTCCAGCCATGTCATTCTGTGAGGTCAGATGCCTGCACAGAGAGGAAAATAATTCCACAGGGAACTGACTTCTCTTGGACCAATCAGGATTGATCACTGTTGTCTGGCTATGAGAAATTGAGACATTTTGTTGTATAGCTATAAAGCTAAAGTGACTACACACATTAAGACAAGAAGTGGCTAGACCTATGAGAAGGAGGGGTTTGTCTGTGTCTTTCTGAGCATGGAATATCTCACATATTTTCTCATTCCATCCACTGCTGAGCGAACCTCATTTCAGTTTGTGGCTGAGTAAATTCCTTTATGTTCAGGTACCGCATTCTCTGAGTCAGGGATTACATCCGAGTTCCTTGATGAATTTCTTTGGGTACTATATCCTGGGTTTGGCTAAAGACTGTTGCTCTAGCCTGCTGGCAAACTGGACAAGGAAGGACAGATGCTTTGCTGTCTCTGTGGCACTGAGGTCACCACAAAGCTTCAGAAACTTGTGTTAATTTTTTCTTTTAGATGCTTTATTTGCTTCTGCATTCTGGTTCCTCTGAGGTATTGCTAAAGTGGTTAGAGAAATTTCTTACTTTCATTCATTCATTCATTCAACAAACAAATGACAACAACAACAACAATAACAACCCCTGCTGTGTTTCTCTAATTTTAAAGATATGGGAACGTGTAGGTAAAATTTTAGAAATAAACTATTGCCTACCAGGGCAAAATGAGTTTTGTACTGATGAGTTTGTGATGTAGAATTTGTCAGGATATTGCTTAGATCTGCAGCATAAAGTTGATTAAATTATAATTCAAACTCCCTGATAATTTGGAGTCAAATTGGTCACTTGACTTCAAAATAGATAGGAAGATATAACATATAATAGAGCAAAGGCTCAGACGATGAGAAAGCAGCTTCATTTGTTAAATTGTTTTCGTTTCATGATGCTTCAGAGGACCAAGAGGAAGTTTCTGGTTTTTTTAAAGATACAATTTAGGGTCCCCTAAAATGGCTTTGGCTCTTTTAGTTGAACCAAGTGCGCCTCCCCATTTATTACATACAGGGTTATTAGATCCCCCTAAAAGGCTTTAGCCCTTCTTTGGGGGAAGCCGAGGAGCCTAAGACCTCTGATAAAGTATTTTGTACAAAAAGAGCCTGCTTGCTTTCCCGGGATTTCCACTCTAGCTGGGGCTTTCACAGCAGAGCAAACAAGGCGCTCTGTGGAAACGGGCTGTGGCTGCGCATGCTCCGAAGCTCTGGTTCAAGCTGTAAGCGCCCAGGGTTCCTCCGCACAATCTGCCCGACTCATTCTGCTGGCTGAAGACCTTGTCTCTGCCAGTGTCTGCTTCGCCAGGGGTCAGGACAGGGCTTAAAACTAAGCTAAAGGACCAACATGTCCATACTTTTTTAATATTTGTGGCCTCTGCCATGCATTTATACACAACTGTCGTCCGTCATCTGTCTGCCGCACTTTAATAGGATACATTAGCCTAACCTACTCTGTGATCTTTTTGGAGGCAAGTGAATGTCGAGGGAACCTCATCTCCATCTTGTACCTCGTTTTGTACTTCCACTTGTAAATGCTTATTGAATTGATTTTCACAGTATTTGTTTGTATATGTGTGTGTATCTGCATGCATTGTGTGCCACAATTTTCAGTTAACTTCTACCATGGCTCCTAGGGATTGGACTCAGGCATTGTACTTGTCGTGCGCTCGTGCGCTCGTGCGCACACACACACACACACACACACACACACATGCCTGTTTGTAATTTTCACACACCTAGGTACTATATTTTGGGCACCCCCTATACTATTATGCTCCCCTTTCTCACCTCTCCTATCATTTTTCCTTTTTCTTTGATTTAACTATTATATGAAAGTATACTGTAGCTGTCTTCAGACACTCTAGAAGAGGGCGTCAGATCTCATTACAGATGGTTGTGAGCCACCATGTGGTTGCTGAGATTTGAACTCAGGACCTTCGGAAAAGCAGTCGTTGCTCTTAACCGCTGAGCCATCTCTCCAGCCCCTGTCCTATCATTTCTTTTTATCCCTCAGCACAGTTCTACTTTGTTCATGCCACAGAGACAGTCATGCTTTCATGTACCTGCATGAAACACATTGAGTAAAACAACTCAAATTTCAAAATAAATTTAAAAGCTAAAAATACATGTCATCTTTTTGTTCAGCATTCACTCGCATATGATGTCGCTTTGATTTTTTTCTACAATTCATGTATAATAATTAATGGTCGATCAGCTTGAAACTTCCTTAAATGTTGATAATGGAGCTTTCATTGTTATCTTTGGGGTTTCATAAGTATTATCATACTATCTGCAGATAAAAATGAATTATCTCTGCCTTTTTTTATTATATAAGTATGTATAAGTATATATACTTAAATATATATATATATATACACATATAATAGTGTTTATATTAATATCAACAAAGGCTTTCACCATAATAATGATAGAATAGAGCCCTATGCCAGTTTCTAATTCATACTAGCAAAAATGACTTAAAATATTCCTTTTCTCCATTCTGACCACAGCTTTGTGCTGTTCATTAGGGTGATTGCCACTTAGCGGTGGTCTCACTCAACAAGCAGGGAAACAGAGGGGTGGTGTTGCTGCGACCTCTTCTGGCCGAATGTCGCCATGCACTTCGTTTGAAGAAATGAGGATGTGCATACCAGGTTTAGGATGCCACCTTGTGGAAGTAAGAATTTACTACACGTGAGCAGTATTTTCTCCCATAGTTTTCTCTGCTCCAAGTCTGAGATAGGAGGAGACCTGAGTCACCCTCACTACAAGCACATTTCCTGTCTTAAAAAGAAGCCCGTCAGTCATAAAGGGAAGGCACACTTAATCTTTAGTGAGATTCGTGCTCGTCCCTCAACCTGGAAAAAGTCCAAACAAAGGACTTTCAGACCTATTATTAATGCTAGGGAACCCAGGTACTGAATATCACTGGACAATTCAGACCAGTGTCTTCTGTCTAGTTGAATAGAGTACTATCTCCAAGTACCCAGGTAAAAGTTCTTACTCTGCAAATCATGTCAGATGTCGTAAATCCTATAAACAAATAGCATAATTTATAACAAGGTAAAGTGAACGGAAAAACAACCTGTTATGGTGGTGGCCCACTATTAGTCTGAGATCTCAAGGAGGAAGGTAAAGACAGGCAGATATTAGGGAACGAACATCCTGGTCTATGTAAATAGTTCTAGGCTAAACAGAAACAGAAAGAAACATTCAGTCCCAAAATACGATTTTCAGTAAGTCACCCAAGAAGAACGGGATGATTGCAGATATTATAGTATGTCCTTTCTGGGTGCACAGTAGAAGCTCAAACTTTATTATGCCAGGAGAACATTGATGAGAAATTAAGAAACCAGTGAAATCAGGCAGAGAAGAACAGAAATGTAGCAGGAATGGCGGTACCACCTCTATGTAAATGCTGGGGGTGGGGTGGGGGAGGGGGGCACAGAGGAAAAAGCATCTCCTGCAGGACCTAATTGGGGACAGCCTGAGAGACCAAGGATTCCTGGCACAGACAATGCCAGCTGACCGGTCACTGCTGTTTAGAAGAAATGTTTTCTTGGGGCTAATGGGTGTGCGTTGGGGGTGGGGGGGTGGGTGGGATTAAAGGAGCTCGCTGCTGAGTTTCTTACCTGCTCTCAGAGTCTGTGTTGTTGATTCTGGGCCACTTCACCTCCAACCCACAAGGGCAGGTAGGGTCGGACATCGAGTAGTCTAGGGCACAGGCAGCACAGGAGTAATTAAAACATTAATATAAAAGTGTAAAACTAAGTTTTACAGGCGATATTTTAAAAGCCGAAGTGGCTGACCTTGTACTGCTTAAAAAAAAAAAAAAAGTCTAGTTAGATGGCTCAGAGGGTAAAAGGTTGTTTTGCTTTTTTGTTTTTTGTTTTTTGCCAAACCTGAGGACTCTTGGGACCCATATGGTGGAAGGGAAGTGTTAGACATACCCCTGTGGCCTTCAGTCACGTAGGGCCACACCCTTAGTGTTCTGGCTGGACTCCACCCTCACAGTCATCTGGCTACAGCCAGGTAGCCTGGCCCACAGTAAAACGCATTGCTTGGCCGCTCCTCGCTCTCTCGCCCTTCTCTCTTACCCTCTTCTGTTTTCTCCTCTCTTGCTCTCCCTTTCTCTTGTCTTTCTCTTTCTCTGTTCTCTTCCCCCTCTTTCCACGGGGAAGGCCAGCTTTTATTTCTCTAACCCCCCTCTCTCACTCTACTCTTCTATAATAAAGCTTGAAAATCATGGGCTATCTCTTCTTTTTTTTAATTGAATATAATCTTCATCTACATTTCAAACGGTAAAACCTTTCCTGGTTTCCCCCCTCCCCGAAAACCTCTAACCCTTCCTCCCAACCCCTGCCTCCAGTATATGCCCCTCCACCTGACTTACTCCTCCCTCCCCCCATTTCTCTTTGTTGGGGCATCTGTTGGGCCTTTACCTGACCAAGGACCACTCCTCCCACTGATGCCCAACAAGGCCTTCCTCTGCCACATTTTTGGCTGGAACCATGTGTATCCCTTGATTGATGGTTTAGTTCCTGGGAGTCCTGGGGCATCTGGGTGGCTGACTTCATTGTTCTTCCCATGGGGCTGTAACCCCTTCAGCTCCTCCGGACCACCCTCCAGCTCCTCCACTGGGGACCCCACGCCTAGTCCAACGGTTGGCTGCTAGCATCTGCCTCTGTATGTGTAAGGCCCTGGCAGGGCTATCTCTTCTTATCCAAACCCACTGTAACTGAACAATGGAACAGGCCTTGCAGCGCTTCGAGCTACAAGACCGCATCAAGAACTCCATTCCCCCAGCCGGGTAGCCTCCCTCTACAGGTACATGGGCCCTCTCTGCAGGCCTACAGGAAAGAACCAAGTTCTACAAGTTATTCTCTTATGCCAAGGCATGCACTCCGACCCACATCCCATTAGTAACAAACAAAAGTATTTGAGAGAAAGATCCATAGAAAAAAGTGTAAAAGTAAATAGGTTAGGAAATCTATATGTATTTTGTTTAGAAGAACAACTATATCTATTGCTATTTTACATAAATATTCAGAATCCTATAGCATTCTTTTATTTAGAATACTCTACCATTCCCATATCTTCAGGACCAGTGTTATTTATGAAACAACTTTAAGCTAAGTCATATATGTATTTCTACCCTCTAAGTCTAGAAGGACTAACATTGAAAAAAACATTCCCCGTTATAGAAGAGGGGAGTGAGAGAGGGAAAGGTTTTACCATTTGAAATGTAAATGAAGATTATATTCAATAAAAATAAAAGAGATAGCCCATGATTTTCAAGCTTTATTATAGAAGAGTAGAGTGAGGGGGGGGGGAAGTTAGAGAAATGAAAGCTGGCCTTCCCTGTGGAAAGATGGGGAAGAGAATAGAGAAAGAGAAAGAGAAAGATAAGAGAAGGGGAGAGCAAGAGAGAAGAAAAGAGGGTAAGAGAGAAGGGCAAGAGAATGAGGAGGGACCTTTGTAAGGATTGATGGTCCCTGGGTAGCCATTTGGAAAGAGTCTTTTTATGGTTATGGTGAGCAACTTTGCTTACTATTTCCCATCAAACAATTCTTTCTATGTAAATAGAAGCAGTACTGTAGTATCTGGTTGTAGGTAATTCTGATTGGCTGAATGGTTCTGACATTTTTGTGGCTCCAGTTGAGTAAAGAGAAACCCAGGGTCTTTCTGCCTAAGGAATTCTTTTTGTAACTTGGCTGAAACTTAGACCTGTATCCCATCTCTCTCTCCCTCCCTCTCTCTTTCTCTGTCTCTCTCTCCTCCTTATGTCTATAAGTGTTTTGCCTGCTTATATGGGTGTGTGCACCATGAACCCGCCAGGTATGGGTGGAATCCAGAAGACATCTTTGCTTCTCCTGGAACTGGAGTACAGGTGTGTGATAGCCTCTGTGTGGGTAATGTGGGTGATGGGAACCTGTAGCTGTCCAGCAGCCATGGATGAACTGGGTTCCATGAAAGGGGGGCTGGGAATGAAAAAGAAATGGGGTGAGAGAGAGAGAAGGATGAAGCCAAGACAAAAGTTTCTGATCAAGGCTCAAAGTTTAATATTCATCACTGCATTTGCATAGGGAAATCCCACAGACCCCATCCTTTGTTTCAGCTGGATTGAGTTGCAAAGCAAGCTCAGTGGGCAGTCAACCCGCAAAGCTCCTGTAGGAAATTGCAGATGCTACAAGGCCAGACGACTCCAGCTAGGTTTTAAAACCATCTTGGATTGTTTAGCCTACTCAAGTCTTGGGGAAGGACACCAGATCCAGAAGGGGGAAGGATCCAAACCCAGATCCTCTGGAAGAACATCAAGACATCAAGTGATTTTAATTGCTGAGATATCTTTCCAGCCTCCACTCAACCCTTCTCTCTTCTTCTATACTTTGGTCTTTCTCTAGCCTCTTTGACGCTACCTGTAACAAAATGACTTCCAGGGTTATAACAACCAAAAACAAAATAAAACAAAACCCAAAGAAACACCCCTGTAGCCTGAGGCTTCCTCCAGAGGTAACTGTGGCTGCCCATACCTACCCCTTTCTTGGGATTTCTCATGGTCTTCTCACTCCAAATGACAGGGTGAGTCAAGTGAAGGCAGTGGTGCTATGTCACTGGTTAGTATTCTGAGGTAGTCTTTAAAAAAAATTGACGAATGACATTTACAAAAAGGAGAGAAGATAGATAGCATGCCCAGTCTGCTCTGAACCACCTCACTCAATAAAAATGCATAAAGATCGATTTGCCCAAAGAGGTCCCCAAAACACAATCTTTAGATTTCATTCATTGATTTGGGAACTCTCTGTTTCTTTCTTTCTTTTGTTGAGGCATGGTTTCTTTGTGCAGCTCTGGCTGCTCTGAAACTGGCACTATAGACCATGCTGGCCTCAAACTTAGAGATCAGCTTGCCTCTGTATTCAGAGTGCTGAGATCAAAGGCATGTGCCACCACTGCTAGTCCTGAATTGAGGACTTCTTTACACATGGATCAGAGCTATGGTCAGCACATTTCTGTTCTGGAACCCTTGGTTAATTAATTAATCAGTTATATGTGTGAGGGGAGTGTTCCTCAGTGCATATGTGAAGATCAAAGGACAAATGCAGGTGTCATTTCTCTTCTAACATATGAGGTCAAGAAACATAATAAATTAAGTTGTTATGCCTGCTGACACTTTTTCCCCATGAACTGTCTGAGGTCACTGGCTCTGGGTGATTTATTAATTTGTTTGCTGGTTTATTTAAGATATGGTTTAGCTATGTGTAACTGACTAGCCCAGAACTCAATGTAGAACAGTCTGCTCTTGAATTCACACATAGCTGCTGGTCTTCATGGTGTTGGTATTAAAAGCCTGCATTACCATGCCCAGCCCAGGTAACTTTTTATTTTTAATTATCTTTTCAAGGCAGAGTCTTTCTGTGTAGCTAAGACATTTCAGGAACTCAGTAAGCACAACAGGCTGGCCTGCAAATCAGAGATCAGTCTTCTTCAGCATCCTCAATGATTGGCTTTTAAAGACACGCACCTCCTCTCCCAGCTCAGGGGACATTTCAAAGCACTGACAGTAAACTCGGGAAAACCTCTCCTAACTCACTTGTGGCAGGACTAAGCAATCCTGTGAGATTTGCTTGCCTTTCAGGTCAATGTTATCAACAGATTTTATCAAAGATGTCATCAGTTAGTCATATTTGGAGGAGGTGTTCAGCAGCATCTGTTTCTATCTAAAACTTTATGGTCAAATGAAGGCTCACAGAAGAGGTAGAGAGCATTCTCTGGGAGCATGTGGTGAGCATGAAATACTTTTCCACAGGACAATCTAGAAGATAAGATGTACATTGATTTTGCTGACCTGCTTGTCTGACTGTGAACCCTAAGAATAACTAGTGCATTAAAAAGCCAGATGACATTAGACCATGCCATGTATGTAGGTAACTACCAAAGTTGTTAGTTGTTGGTTGTTGTTGTTATTGTTGTTATTTTGGTTGAGGATCTGATATTCATGGTTTACTTGGGCTGAGAGGAACCTGTTTCTTCTAGTCTTCCTTTTGGAAACTAATCCTATGTGAGTATAAGTCAAAGGAAGATCTTGCTTGACCATTGTTTCTTTTGGAAGTATGGAGGAATCTGTTCCTCTTCCTGGGGTCAACATTTCGCTGCCATTCTGTTTTATGTTACATGGTTGGTTTTTATCAATGGAGATGTTGGTGAAGTCAAATGGTTGCTTTCATCTTGGTGTGGTCACCAGAGAAGATAGCTGCCACTCGCATGGTGGCTTCCATCTTGGTAAGTTCTGTTGTAGCACACGAGTTGCCACATAAACCACAGTGATCTCAGTTGAACAGGGATGGTTTATTGAATGCGCTCCCCAAGACTGACCAACCAGGGCAACAGCTCAAAGCTGTGCAATGGGCATTTCTTGGGGCCAGCTTATAAAGGCTAAAACTGCAAAACCCACAATGAGCTCATATGCAGGTGTTGGAAGTACTGCCCAGTGTCCATTTCCCTGACTCAAGCCATTTTATACATAATAGTTCATATTGACCTTTTATTTGATGGGTCCTACATGAAACTTGTAGTTGTAGAATTTCTTAAGGTTAACAAACCTCCTAACATACAAAACATAACATACATACATAACATAACATGTGATCAGCATGGCCTTACCCTAAGTTAAGTTATTTTTCTGTATCAATGACTGGCAGGAATATTACAGCAACATTATGAAATAGCTGGCAGGCATGGAACAAAATGGCTACAGCTATGCTGGGGGGCAGGGGGAGGAGCATGCCTTAACATTCATCTCCTTGCATTGTCCCAGTCAGCCAAGTGATTGACTCAAAATTTTCCTCTGAGGCCAGGAGGACCAGTTAAACAAATGTTTATACCAGCCTTTGTCAGCATTTTGCTGTCTTTCTCTCTGTTTTTTTTTTATTTTATTAAGTTTGGACTTTTAAAAAATTATGTCATAAAAACAGATTGTTTACCTAGAGCCATATATAAACTTCCTTGTTGCATGAAGAGACAGTCAAGCCCTCTTCTGTTTTGTAATAGGACTTTAGTTAATGAATCAAGAGAAGAAATTAAATGACTGATTTTTAAAAAAATCTGTTGCTTGTTCAATGTATTAACTGAAGTATTAAAAAAATGTGATCTTCCTTAATAAGTGGTGTGGCTACCATACTGGCAGACACTGCTGTACCCATGCCTACCAGGAAGGGAACTAGTACTGGAGTAGCCCTGACCATCCAGGATCAGTGTAGAAGTTCTAGGTGTTCCTAGCCTCCCTCTCCAGAATGATGGTATACCTGAAGCAATAGATGCACAAGTATAATAATGACTGAAGGAGTCTAGATACCCAAGAATTTTTAGTTCCTAAGGGGGAAAGGAAGATTTATTGGTGTAGAGGGAAAGGCGACCAAGGTTGGGAAGAGACTTGCCAGTCGTGTAGTGGTACGAGACCAAATATTTTTTTGGTTCAGACTCCATTGTAGGGAACCTGACCTAAGTTTAAACTCAAGTAAACTAACAGGCTGGTTACTTAGCACCAGTTTCCAGGTTACCCCTCAACAAGACTTGCATCTCCAGGTTCTCCCCCCCAGCCAATCCAGCATCTAGTACCAGTCTCTTAAGTTATTCTCCCAACAAATCTGCACCTCCAGGTTATAAGCCTGCTCCTGCCTAACAACTACCAATCCAGGAAGTTAAGTTTATGGTTTGGTTCCCAGCATCATGCTAAAGGCCACAGTAGTTCCTCCTCCCTTGCCTTGTCCCCCAATTAGATACTTGCCAAGCTACACTCACCCCTTGTTTGCCATTTTCAGTAAAACCTTGTCCAGATGACTGTTTGGGGCTTTTCTTCATCAGAAGGTAGGCTGTGAGATGAGTCCCAAGGCCCAGCTTGAAAACAAAGACCCTTGTGTGATTGCATCAGATTGGCTCCTGACTAGTCTTTTGGGCATCAGGAATGTTTCCTGGTACTATAGTGGCAGAAACAGAATGTTGGGTGGTTAGCTCTTGCTTAGGGGCTGTCTTTCCTGGGTCAAAAGACTAATACTTTGTTGGGATCAATGATTTTTTTTCATTTTTCGAGACAGGGTTTCCTCTGTATAGTCCTGGCTGTCCCGGAACTCACTAGGAAGACCAGGCTGGCCTTGAACTCAGAAATCTGCCTGCCTTTGTCTCTCGAGTGCTGGGATTAAAGGCGTGCACCACCACTGCCTAGTGGGACCAATGATTTTAAAGACTCTGTTGCTGGTGACCTAGAATCTGTGGATGGTGAACATCATCCCAGGGTCATTACCAAAGTATAAAGGTAGAGTCCTCAAGTCTTCCTTGTGCCCCATATATTACTTAACCCATTTTTTGATCTTAATTTGGATGGGGTTCACTTTTCCCAGTTGTTTTAGTCTGGCTCTCAGTAATAGAATATAATTATCCTTATGAATGTTCCAGGAAGCTAATATTTCAAAGCCTCAATGTAGCATAAAAGTACACATCTTATCACATATAGTCAGGGTCTTTATATGAGTGACAGGCATATATCTGAAGAGTAGCCAAATTATCTTCCTTACTCTGGATCTCACATCCCAAAGGCCTAGAGAATGAGGGAACATATATGTTTGCAGTTTTTGGGTGTCTATTAAGTTTTGACCCAAACAATATAGATAAGTCAAAGGTGAGGGTGTGTGAAGAAACCATAGGCAGTGATGTTAGTAGTTAGGCTCCCATCTGTGGTTCTAATCAAAGTTCATATGTGTTGTCCTGGAGCATGTGCCTCAGCAGCTCAAGGCAACACAAAATAGAAAATTCATCTCCAGAGTCTTTTACCTGACTGATTTTTAATGGGTTCCGTGGGTGTTGGTCCAGGTCATGATGTTTCCAGAAGGTGAAATTTAGATGAGGGAGATGAATCCAGGATTTGATCCTATCTACTTTCATGGCCATTGGTGCAGTCAGGGTCACAAAGTGGGGTCCTTTTCAGCATGGGCCCAGGGGGTTTCCTTTTTGACTTAGCATTTCAGCCATTAGGAGGACAATTCTGAACATCTGTGCCCAAAGTATAAGTGCACACACATTTGTAAAGAAACATTACTGAAGCTCAGATCACACATCAAACCCCACAAAATAACAGTGGGAGATTTCAACACCCTACTTTCAACAATGGACAGGTCATCAAAACAGAAACTAAACAGAGCAACAATGAAATTAACAGACATTATGGACCAAATGGATCTAACAGATATCCACAGAACCCTTTACCCCCAAACAAAAGAATATGCCTTCTTTTCAGCACCTCATGGAACCTTTTCCAAAACTGACCATATAATTGGGCACAAATCAAACCTCAACAGCTACAAGGGAAATTAAAATAATCCCTTGTATTTTATCAGATTACTGTGGATTAAAGCTGGACTTCAACAACAACAGAAACAACAGAAAGCCCAAATATTCAAGAAAACTGAAAAACTTTCTACTCAGTGAACACCAGGTCCAAGAAGAAATAGAGAAATCAATCAAAGACTTTCTAGAAGTCAATGAAAATGAAGGCAAAACATATCCAAACTTATGGAACACAGTAAAAGCAGTGCTAAGAGGAAAACCCACAACACTAACTGCCTTCACAAACAAATTGGAACCCTCCATATTAGCAACTTAACAGCACACCCGAAAGCTCTAGAACAAAAAGAAGGAAACACATCCAAGAGGAGAAGACTGCCAAAAAACCAAAAATAACCAAATTCAGGGCTGAAATCAATGAATTAGAATTAAAGAGAACACTATATAGAATAAAAAAAACCAAGAGCTGGTTCTTTGAGAAAAGCAACAAGACAAACCCATAGCCAAACTAACTAAAAGATAGAGAGACTGTATTCAAAATAACAAAATCAGAAATGAAAAGGCAGACAGAACCACAGAAACTGAGGAAATCCAAAGAATCATTAAGTTTTACTTTAAAAGCCTGTACTCCACAAAACTGGAAAACCTAAATGAAATAGATGATTTTCTAGACAGATACCATTTACCAAATTTAAATCAAGATCAGAGAAACTAAGTCCTATAACTCTTAAGGAAATAGAAGCAGTCATGAAATGTCTCCCAACCAAAAAATCCCACGGCCAGATGGGTTTAGCACAAAATTCTACGAAATTTTCAGAGAAGAGCTAATATCAACACTCCTCAAACAGAACACAAAACAGAAACAAAAGGAACATTGCCTAATTCATTCTATGAGGCCACAGTCACTCTGATGCCTAAACCAAAGGCATTAAAGACTTAAAAAAGAGAATTTCAGATCAATTTTTTTTTTATGAACACCAACACAAAAATACTCAGTAAACTTCTTTGAAACCAAATCCAAGAGCAACATTAAAAACATCATTTACTGTGATCAAGTAGGCATCATCCCAGGCATGCAGGGTGGTTCAATATGTGAAAATACATCAACGTGGTCTATCATGTAAACAAACTGAAAGAAAAAAAATCCCATGATCATCTCACTAGGTGCTAAAAATGTCTTTGACAAAATCCAACACCCTTTCATGTTAAAAGTCTTGGAGAGATCAGTCATATAAGGCACATACTTAAACATAATAAGAGCAATGCACAGCAAGTTAATACCACTAAAGTCAGGGACAAGACAAGGCTGCCCACTCTCTCCCAATCTATTCAATATAGTACTAAGTTCTAGTTAGAGCAATAAGACAGCTAAAAAAGATCAAGGGGATATAAATTGGAAAGTCAAAGTATCACTATTCGTGGATGAGGTGATAGTATATATAAGTGACCCTCAAAATTCTACTAGAGAACTCCTACAGTTGATAAAGAATTTCAGCCTAAGAATTTCATGAATTCATTGTTTTTAATAGCTGAGTAGTACTCCATTGTATAAATGTGCCTTTTCTGTATTCATTCCTTTGTTTAGGGACATCTGGGTTCTTTCCAGCTTGTGGCTATTATAAATAAGGCTGCTATAAACATAGTGGAGCATGTGTCCTTATTACATGTTAGAGCATCTTCTGGGTATATGCACAGGTGTGGTATAGCTGGGTCCTCAGGTAGTGCTATGTCCAGTTTTCTGAGGAACCACCAAATGATTTCCAGAGTGGTTTTACCAGCTTGCAATCCTACCAGCAATGGAGGAGTGTTCCTCTTTCTCCACATCCTTTCCAGCATTTGCTGTCCCCTGAGTTTTTGATTTTGGCCATTCTGACTGGTGTGAGGTGGAATCTCACAAAAAACACACATGGTATGCAGTCGCTGATAAGTGGATATTAGCCCAAAAGCTCGGAATACCCAAGATACAACTCACAGATCACATGAAGCTCAAGATGAAGGAAGACCAAAGTGTGGATACTTTGATCCTTATTAGAAAGTGGATCAAAATACCCATGGCTCACAGCCAAGCAATAGAATGAGAGTAGGGTCCCCAATGGAGGAGCTAGAGAGAGGACCCAAAGAGCTGAAGAAGTTTGCAGCTCTGCAGGAGGAACAACCAGAGCTCCCCAGAGCTCCCAGGGACTAAACCACCAACCAAAAAGTACACATGGAGGGACGCATGGCTCCGGCTACATATGTAGCAGAAGATGACCATTTCAGACATCAATGAGAGGAGAGGCCATTGGTCCTGTGAAGACTCAATTCCCCAGAATAGGGAAATGCAAGTCAGGAAATTGGGGGAAGGGTGAGCAGGGAGAGGGGAGATGAGATAGGGGGTTTTTGGTGGGGTAACATGGAAAGGGGTTAACATTTGAAATGTAGATAAAGCAAATATCTAATAAAAAAAAAGGAAAAAAAAGAGGGAGAAAACAATATACAAGCTACAAAGAAAGGATGTACAAGAAACCAAGTCTACCAACATCTCCATCTCAGAGTTCTGGCTTCTGGACTAGTAAGAAAATAAAGCTGTATTTTAGGTTAAAAAAAAGAATTTCAGCAAAGTGGCTGGATGCAAAATTAACTCAAAGAAATCAGTAGCCCTCCTTTATACAAATAATAAATGGGATGAGAAAGAAATTAGAGAAACAACACCCTTCACAATAACCCAAAGAATATAAATATTTTGGTGTAACGTTTTCCAAGTAAGTGAAAGACCTGTACAACAAGAACTTTAAGCCTCCGAAGAAAGAAATTGAAGAAGATATCAGAAGATGGAATGATTTTCCATGCTCATGGATCAGCAGGATTACCATAGTGAGAATGACCATTTTACCAAAAGCAATTCCCATCAAAATTCCAGCACAATTTCTTATAGACCTTGAAAGAGCAATTCTCAACTTCATGCAGAAAAACAAATACCAAGGATAGCTAAGAGAATCCTGAACTTCCGGAGGAATCACCATCCCTGAACTCAAGCTGTACCACAGAGCAATAGGGATAAAAAAACCCCTGCATGGTATTGGTTTAGAAATAGACAGATTGATCAATGGAATTGAATCAAAGACCCAGAAATAAGCCCACACACCTATGGATACTTGATTTTGGACAACAAACTCAAAACCATTCAATGGAAAAAGGAAAATATCTTCAATATATGGTGCTAGTTTAACTGGATGTCTGCATGAAGAAGAATGCAAACAGACCCATATCTATCACCCTGCACAAAACTCAAGTCCAAGTGTATCAAATATTTTAACATGAAACTGGATACATTAATTCTACTAGAATAGAAAGTGGGAAATAGCCTTTAACACACTGACACAGGAGACAATTTCCTGAAAAGAGCATCAATGGCTCAGGCTCTAGGATCAACAATTATAGGTCCATTATCCAGAGATAAATGGGACCTCATGAAACTGAAAAGCTTCTGTAAGGCAAAGGACACCATCAAAAGGCCAAAACAGCAGCCTACTGATTGAGAAAAGGTCTCTACCAACCTTATATCTGACAGAGGCCAGAGTCTTATCTGTGGTTACTGGTATTGGTAAGGCTTTTGGGAAAGCAGCTGGAGTTGCTAGGTGGAATATAAAGGCCAGGGAATGTGACACAGTTTGGAGTTGTTGGGTCTGCTTTAATGGGATTTAAATGGTGTAGGGCAGAGTATTACATGATGTCCCTGACGCCAGCATGGTTTGCTGTAAATCAGCTGAAGTTGTGGCTCAGAATATGAATCTCAGGGGATGGAGTGCAGTTTGGGGCTTTTAGATGTTTTAAGGGGAGTTGGTCATAGGAACTGTGTCTTATCTGTGCCCTCTAGGGCCAGCCTGATCTCCTGGAAGGCAGCTGGTGTTGTTGGCTGGAATATGGAGTCCAAGGAATTGAGTGTAGATTACAGCAGTTGTGTATGCTTTAAGTGAAGTTGGAGGGCAGAGGGCAAGGTATTACCAAGGGTCTCTGGTGCTGGTGTAGCTTCCAGAAAAGCAGCCAGTGTTGTGGGCCAGAATACGAAACCAGATGGAATGGGTGCAGCCGTTGGGTGTGCATTATGCACAGTTGGCATGCACAGGACTTTATTTTTCCATAGTTTCTGGTGTCAGTGTGTGCTGCAGAAAAGTAGCCAGAGTTGTATGCAGTGATAAGAAGCCCTAAGGTTGGGTGCAGCGTGAGGCTATTAGGTGTGTGTTACACAAAGTCAGTGATATTTACCTTGGATCCTGGTGTCAGTGTGCAGTGTGTCCTCTGGGAAAGCAAAGTTGTAGGTCACAATATGGATGGGGTAATTTTGGGGGCTGCTGGGTGTGGTTAAGGGGAGTTGACTGGCAGAGTGAATGGATTTACCTTGCGTCCTTTTTGCCAGAGTGGCCTCCAGGAAAGCAATAAAAATTATGGGTCTGAATATTCAGCTCAGGGTATAGAGTGGAGATTGGGAGTGTTGGGTGTGCTTTAAGGGAATTTATTAGGCAGGTGGTCAGGTTTTATCTGAGGTCCCTAGTGAACAGATCTGGAGCTGTGGGCAGGAACATGGATCCCAGGGTATATGGTGCATTTTAGGGCTGTTGGTTCTGGTTTAAGGGGATCTGGCAGGCAGAAAGCTGCGCCTCAGCTTTGGTTCACAGTGTAGGTGTGGTTTCCTAGAGAGAAAGAAGCTACAATAGTAGGCTGCCATACGGAGCCTAGGGTATGGGCTGCTGTTGGGGGTGGTTTTGCTCTAACGACAGTTGGCAGGCAGAGGGCAGAGACTTACATGGGATGGCTGTTGCCACTGTGAAAGCAGGCCAAGTTGTAGGCCCAAATATACAATGCATGGCATGTAGTACTGCTTGGGGCTCTTGGGTGTGCTTTGAGGGGAGTTGGGTGTGTTTAGAGGCCAGTACCTTATCTGTGGTTCCTAGTACTGTGGCAATCTCTGGGAAAGCAGCCAGAGTAGTGGGCCAGAATATGGACTCCCAGTGCACGATGTACAGTATGGGGACTTTGAGTGTGGTTTAATGATAGTTGAAGGGCAGGGGGCTTGTCTTGTCTTACCTTGGGACCCTGGTGTCAGCATAGCATCTGAGAAAGAATCCTGATGTTTTGGACAGAAGATGGAGTCTAGGTGATGAGGTATAGTTTATGTCAGTTGATTGTTTTTGAAGGGGAGTTGGCAGGCAGAGGGCAGGATCTTATATGGGAACCTAGTATCACTGTGACTTCCAGGCAATCAACTGGAGTTGAGGGCCTGAAAATGGAATTCATAGGATTGGATGCAAATTTGGGCTACAGATGTGCTTTAATGTGAGTTGAACAGTTTTACATTGTGTCCCTGGTGTCCAAGTATCCTCTGGAAAAGTAGCTGGTGTGGGATGGAATTTGGAGTCCAGGGCCTGGGGTTCAGTTTGGGACAGTTGGGTATGCTTTAAGGGGACGTGGTGGGCAGAAGATGCTTTCTTTCATGGGTTTCCTGGTGCCAGGGTGGTCTGCCTGAAAGCAGCCAGTGTAGTTGGCCAGGATTTGGAGCTTGGGGCATAGGGTGCATCTTAGGGCAGTTGGGTGTGTTTTAAGGGGAGCTAGTGGGGGTTGTCCCTCAAATTCCTAGTGCCAGGGGTCTCCTAGAAGCAACCAGATTATTGAACTGTAATATGGCACCCAGGCCATGGGTTGCAGTTTAGTGCTCTTGGGTGTGCTTTAAGGGGAGTTAGTGGTCAGGGGACTTTGCCTTACCTGGCATCTCTAGTGCCAGTGTGTCCTCATGAAAATAATTTGGAATTTTTGGTCATAATATAAAGCCCAGGGCATAGGGTGTGGTTTGGGGCTGTTGAGTGTGCTTTATGTGGAATTGACTGACAGAGGCTGGGCCTTACCTGGGATTTCTAGAGCCATGTTGGCCTTCAGGAAGCAGTTAGAGTAGTGGGGGTGGAATATGGGGTTCAGGGAATAATGTGCAGTTTGGGGCTTTTGCTTTTGCTTTAAAAGGAGTTTGTGGAGGGGTCTGCAGCGCCATAGGAGGAACAATGATTTGAATCACCCAGTAACCCGAGAGCTCCAGGGACTAAACCACCAACCAAAGAGTACATGGAGGGACCCATGGCTTCAGATGCATATGCAGCAGAGGATGGCATGGTTGGACATCAATGGGAGGAGAGGCCCTTGGTCCTGAGAAGGCTAGATGCCCCAGTGTGGGGGAATGCCAGGACAGGGAAGCAGGAGTGGGTGGATTGGTGAGCAGGGGGAGGGAGGATTGGTTAGGGGATTTTTTGGGGGGAGGGAACTAGGAAATGAGACAACATTTGAAATGTAAATAAAGAATATACCTAATAATATATAATACTATTAAATTATAATCTTAAATAATAAACTTAAAATTAAATAATAATAATAAAAATAATCTTTAAAAAAGGAGTTTGTGGGTGGAAGGCATGGTCTTACCTCTGTGCAGTGGTGGTGCTGTGGACATTGGGAAAGCAGTCAGGTCCAGAATGTGAAGCATAGGGGATGGGGTGAATTTTTAGAGCTTTTGGGTATACTTCAAAGGAAATTGGTAGGCATATGATGGCTTCTTTCCTGGGGTTTCTAGTTTTATGATGATTTCAAGGAAAGCACCCAGAATAGCAGGCCTGAGTATGGAGCCCAGGACATGGGGTCCAGTTTTGAGATGTTGGGTGGGCTTTAAGAGGAGTTGTCAGGCAAATAGCAAGGTCTCATCTGGGGTCCCTAGCACCATGGTTGGCTTCTGTGAAAGCAGTTGGAGTAGTGGGATAGAATCTGGAGCTCTGAGCAGGGAATGCTGTTTGGGGACTTGGTGGGTGCTTTACAAGGAGTTCGTGGGTAGAAGGCAGGTAGAACCTTTGTAAAATGGTGATAGCATGGATTTTGGGAAAGCAGTCAGAGCCTCACGTGAGCTTGAACATGGAACCCAGGGGATGGGACTCATCTGGAGCTGTTGTGTGTGCTTTAAGGGGAGTTGGAAGTCAGGTGCTGGGGTCTTTCCTGGGATACAAAGTGCTGTTGTGTCCTCCAGGATGAGAAACGATGTTGTGGGGAGAAACAGAGAGTCCAGGTGGTGGGGTATGGTTTTGGGGTATTGCATGCCTTAAAAATTGTTAGAGGGCAGGTGGCAGGGTCTTAATTGGTGTGTCTGGTGCCAGTGTGGCCTCAGGGAAAGCAGCTGTTGTTGTAGGCTATAGTATGGATTCTAGAGGATGGGGTGCAGTTTAGGGCTGTTGGGTGTTTTTGAAAAAGATGTTGGACAGAGGGCAGGTTCTTATAGGGGTTCTTGGTGCAGGTGAATCCTAGAGGAAAACAGCCAGTGTTGTATTCCATAATATGGGTCCCATGGGTTGGGTTGCAGTTTGGGGTTGTTTGGCATCTTTTAATGAGAGTGGGAGGTCATGGAGTTGGGTCTTGAGTTCCTGGTGCCACCTTGGTCTCCTTGAAAAGATTGGGAGTTGTGGGGCAGAATATGTAGTCTGGGGGTTGGGTACATCTTAGGTATGTTCGGTGTGCTTGATAGGGGGTTGGCAGGCAGAAGATAGGATCTTACCTGTAGTCCCTAGTGTCTGCATGTCCTGCAGGAAAGCAGCAGTTGCTGTGGACAGGGATATGGAACACAGGAGATGGAGTGAAGTTTAGAACTATTGAGTATGACTAAAGGAAAGTTGGTGGGAATAGAGTGGTTCTTACCAGGGTTCTGGGTTTGTGGCATGTCCTCCAGAACAGCAGCCTATGTTGCAATGCTGGAACATGGAGTCCTGAGGTTTAAGTGCAGTTTCAGGTTGTGATATGATTTAATAGGAGTTGTAGGGCAGAGAGTGGGTTCTTAACTTGGATCCCTGGTGCTGGCTTGGCATCCTGGGAAGCCCATAGTGATAGCGTTCAATTTGGGGTTGTTGGATATGCTTAAAGTGAGTTGGCAGGCAGAGTGTGAGGTCTTACCTGGTTTCCCTGGTGAGAGAGTGGTCACTGGGAGAGTGGTGTTGTGGAATGGGATATGGAGTCCAATAGTTAGGTTGTAGTTTAGGGATATTGGTTGTGTTTTTAAAACTTAAGAGAACAAGGAGAACAGGTGGCAGGGTCTTATCTGACTCAGGTGCATTTGGGTTTACTTTAAGGAATTTGTCAGGCAGGGGATGGGCTATCATGGTCTCCAGGAAAGCATCAGGTGTTAGGGCAAGAATATGGAGTCCAGGGCATGGGGTGCCATTTGGGAATTATGTGTGTGCTTTCAGGGGAGCTGGTAGCAGAGGTCAGGATCTTATCTGGGACATATTGTGCCAGCATGGCCTCCAGGAAAGTAGCATGTGCTGTAGGCAGGAATAAGTAGCACCAGGAGATCAGGTGCAGTTAGGGATGTTGGGTGTGACTGAAGGAAAGTTAGTAGGCAGAAGGAGTGTGCTGGCTAGCTTTGTGTGTCAACTTGACTTAGGCTGGAGGTATTACAGAGAAAAGAGCTTCAGTTGAGGAAATGCCTTCACGAGATCCAGCTGTAAGGCATTTTCTCAATTAGTAATCAAGGGTGTGGGTGTTACCATCCCTGGGCACGTAGTCTTGGGTTCTATAAGAAAGCAAACTGAGCAAGCCAGTAAGTAGCATCCCTCTGTGGTCTCTGCATCAGCTCCTGTATCCTGCTCTGCTTGAGTTCCAGTCCCAACTTTCTTTGGTGATGAATAGCAACATGGAAGTGTAAGCTGAATAAACCCTTTCCTCCACAACTTGCTTCTTGGCCATGCTGTTTGTGCAGGAATGGAAACCCTGACTGAGACAGAGGGGTATGTTCTAACTTGGGATTCATGTTTGTTTCATGTCCTCCAGGACAGTAGGCTGTTTTGTGTGCTGAAATATGGAGCCCACAGTGTAGTTCGGGGTTGTTTGCTGTGTTTTAATGGGAGTTGGAGAGTAGGGGAAGATTCTTAACCTGTATCTCTGGTGCCAGTTTGGCCTCCTTGAAAGAATCTGGATTTGGGGTGGGGTAGAATATATAGTCCATGGGTTGGGGTTCATTTTGGGTCTGTTGGGTGTGACTGAAGGGGAGTTGGTAGGCAGAAGGTTGGATCTTCTGGGGTCCCTCATTCTGATGTGGCCTCCAGGAAAGAGATGGCATTGTGAGCCATGATGTGGGCCTAGAGGATGGCATGTAGTTTAGGCCTGTTAAGTGTCATCTGAGCAGAGTTGATGGGCACAAGGCATGGTCTTACCTGGCGTCCCTAGTGCCAGGTTGGTGTCCTGGAAAGCTGTTGGAGTTGTTGACCAGAATATGGAGTCCAGGTGATGGCATGCATTTTGGGGTTGTTGGGTGTGGTTTAAAGGCAGTTTTTGGGCAGAGGGATGGGTATTACCCTCAGTCCTTAGTGAAGTTTTGGCCTTAGGAAAAGCATCCAGAGTCGTGGGCCAGAATATGGAGCCTAGGACATGGGATGCAGGTTGATGCGGTTTGTTTTTAGGGGTTGGCTGACAGGGCAGAATCTCACCAGAATTCACAGTGCCTGGGTAAAGCAGCTGGAGTTGTGGAATAGAGGGCAACGTGCAGATTAGGTATGTTGAATGTACATGAAGGAGTTGGTGGGCATAGGACAGAGTCTTACTTGGGTCCTTAGTGGCAGCATGGCCTCTGGTAAAGTAGATGAAGTTGTGGGTGTGAATATGGAGATCTGAGGATGGGGTGAGTTTTAGACTGTCACTGTGTTTTAAGCAGAATTGGCAGGCAAAATGTGAAATCTTACCTGGGGTCCCAACAAGAAATAGTTGTACAACAACAACAACAACAACAACCATTCAATGAGAAAAATTATCTATGATACAAAGGCTTGAGAGACAAGCGACAAAGGAATTAAGAGAATAGGAAGTGCATAATTGTGAATCTATAGTACCTAATGAAATTAAGGTTCAAGATAGAGAATCCATGGAACCTATGGCATCACCTCTTAATGAAATTATGGAAAAATGACCACCCAGTCTATTTTTCTCAGTTACATAGGAACAAATGCCTAGAGATAGTTTTCAACAGCAAGCAGAACTCGATGCTTCCAAATAATATGAAGCCTGCCTGTGAAAACATTCTGACTGTCGTAGCTCTCCTCAGCCTAAGCCAAATTATCTTCCACTTTCTCCAGCAATGATGCTGCCCCAGCTGTTACCTCAGTCCTGATGCACGATTGGCAGTATCCTCTAATCATAACAATTCCTCAGTTACTGGGGTTCAAATATTTTGAGATACCCTAAAAATACCATACAAGATGGAGTCAAAAACGGAACCAGGGAGAACAGATTTCAAGCATATTTTTTTATATACAGGAGTAATGTTGCAATTACCCAAGGTCTGAAAAAGTTCTTTAGTAGCTGTGGAATAGTGATCACAGTTGAATACTTTTGGAAGCTTGGCAACAGAAACATCACCGTGCTTGTCTCACAGTGGAGAACAAGATGGGATCTTAATGTCACAGAAGAGAGCTTCTTAACCAAGCCCCATGAGCTTGGAATATAATCTTTATCTCCTGCCTGGATGGTCTTTGGAGAAGGAATTGCTTCTAACAAGGATACGTTCCTACTACACTTGGAGGACAAGACTGGGGGTATAAATTGTAACAAATGATAACTTCAGAGAGTTTGTGACTGAGTCAGTGTCCTGGAGAGAAATTATTATGAAGGGATTGCTCTAGTACATATTCGTGGGGGGACATATTTATGATTCCTGATGACTCTCTGGGAAGAAACAGACCTCAGCTAGAATAATTTCTTTGAAAAGAGGGTTTTCTTAGAGACACCCAGCTGCTACTCAATGCCCTGTCTTCTAGAACCCTGGCACCCAGATAACCAACACCAGTCACTAGCCTCTAGCCCAGATCTGGGAGCCTTGTCATGCCCTTGGCTTCCTTGGCTTCCTTGGCAATGTTACCTGGCACCCCTGGCCACTTTTCCCAGTATGCAGCACAACCATCTCACAGAGATCCACAGAAACCAGTGAGCTGAGGGCACAATGAAAGACATGAGTGCCCTCTCTGGCCTGGTGTTGGACTCAAGGCTGGGCTGAGAGTCCAGTGATTATGGGGTCAAAGGAAGCTGCCAACTGTGGGAAGTAGGTAATGTGACAAAGCTATCCAGAGTGAACATAGCTGTGTTGCATAGAAAAAAAAGGATGGAGATATTTTGTGTATAAAAAAAAAGAAGATGCCCAGGGAACAGAAGGGGAAATAAGAACTCCCAGAAAGAGACTGAATAGTGCTTTATTTGAATTATTTGAAAGTCAGTGAGGCAGGAGCAATAGCTGCTAAAACACACTGGATTGTAGGAAAAAATTATTGAATTAGATTATCTGATGCAATTTAAAGATGTTAAGATCAGAATGGAAGTCAGTACGTGTTGCAGTGGGGCTGCAGTGCAGACATGCTACCCACTTTTAATCCCAGACAATGATGTCTAATTGAGGGGTTGACAAAGTGATCAATCAGAGAAGACCTGACAATGTGAGTGAGAGATGGGGTATGCCCAACTCGCACGGAAACAGCACAGGGAACGGGACGCTATTGAAGAGCAGCACAAGGACAGAGACTCAGTCTGTTGGGAGTCAGTTCTTAAGATCAGTGCAATTCATGAAGTTCAGTGCAATTTGTGCAGTGCAGTTGAGAGGCAGTGGTGTGGAGTTGAGTTTGTGGCCATTCAGTTGGTGGCAGTTAAGTTAGTGGAGTTGAGGCAGTTTTAACCAGGCCAGTTTAACCTGTCTCTGGACAGATTGCAGAGAGAACAAGCTAGACATAGGTAAAGATAGAATGAGCCAGACAATGAGAAGTAGCCAGAAGATTAGAACAGATGGCCAGAGTTAGAGGCCAAACAGAACAATTCAGCGAGATGCCAGATTGAATCAATCAGCTTGTCAAAGAGTTTGAGCCAGAACAGCTGAGTCAAACCAGCCAGAGTTCAAAAATAACTAGAAAGGGCGAGTTTATTCAGTAGTAGTAAGCCTCCAAGAAAACCATCACAATCTGGCAAATAATTTACTTTTAAAGCAGTTTAGGTCTGTTGAGTATGCTTGAAGGGAAGTTGGTGGGCATAGGGCAGACTCAGTCCTCCGTGCCAACATGGCTTCTTGGAAAGAAAGCAGACAAAGTTTTGAGTGTCAATATGGAGCTCAGGGGATGGAGTGAGTTTTGAGTTATTGGGTGTTTTAAGCTGAGTTGGCAGACAAGAGTGTGAGGTCTTACCTGGGGTCCCTGGTGCCCCCCAAGGATGCCCTCTTGGAAAATATCTGGTGTTGTGGAATGAATATGGAACTTAGGGGATGTGGTGTAGTTTGGGGCAGTTGTGGTGCTTTCAGGGTAGTTGGCAGTCAGGGAACAGGGTCTTATGCCAGGTCTCTGTGGTGCTTTGCGTCCTGGGGAGCAGCAGGTGTTTTGGGCAGAAATATTGATCCCAGGAATTGGGGATGTTGATTGTGCTTTAAAAATTGTTGAAGGGCAGACAGATGTCAAGGTCTTACCTGGTATCCCTGTTGTCTGTGTGCCCTCTAGGAAAACAGCTGGTATTGTGGGCTGAAATATGGAGTCAGGAGGATGGTACAGATTTTAGGTCTTTAGGGTGTGCTTGAATGGGAGTTGGAGGGCAGAGAGTAGGATCTTACATGGAGTCTCTCATGCCAGTCCAGCCTCCAGGAAAGCATCCAGAGTTGTGGACTGGAATATGGAGCCCAGGAACTGGAGTGCTGTTTGTGATTGTAGGTGTGCTTTTATGGGAGTTGGCAGGCAGAGGATAGGGTCTTATCACATGTTCCTGGGGCTGGCATGGCTTCCTGGTGATTTGGGCAGTAATATAGAGCCCAGAAGATGGGGGTGGGGTGTGTTCAGTTTTCATTTGAAAGAAAGTTGGTAGGCAGAGTATGGGTTCTTACCCCGGGTCCCTGGTGCAGGCATGTCCTCCAGGAAAGCAGCATGTTGTATGCAGGGATATCGAGCCCAGGGAGTGGGGTGCAGTTTGGGGCTGTAGGGTGTGCATTAAGGGGTTAGTTAGCAGGCAGAGGGAGGTATCTTAACCTGGAACCCTGCTGCTGGCATTGCCTCTGAAAAATTCTAATGTTAAGGCAGAATTTGGAGTCCAGGTGATGGCATGCAGTGTATGTCTGTTAAGTGTGCTTGATGGAGAGTTGGTGGGCAGATGGTGGGGTCTTACCTGGGTTGCCTAGTTCTCAGCTGACTTCTGGGAAAGCGATAAGAGTAGTGGGTCTGAATATTGAGCCCAGGCCATGGACAGCAAATGTGGGCTCTTGGGTATGCTGTAAGGGGATTTGGCAGGCAGACTCTTGGGGTCTTTCCTAGGATCCCTAGTGCTGGTGTGGATTCTAGGAAAGCTGCCAGATGTGTGGGCAGGAATATAGAGTCCAGGGAATAGGGTGCATTTTGATGCTTTTTGGTGTGCTTTAAGGGGAGTTGGTGGGCAGAAGGCTGGGTGTTGTCTGGAGTCCCTCTGTTGCCCACGTGACCTCTAGTAAAGCAGCCTGGATTGAGGACTGGAATATAAAGCCCAAGACGTGGAGTACAGTTTAAGGATGTTGGGTGTGTTTTAAGGGGACTTGGTGGGTAGAGAATGTCTTATCTCAGGCTCCTAGGGCAGGCATGTCCTCTGGGAAAGCAGCCAGAACAGCATGCTGGAAGGGTGAGTCCAGGGCAAGGGATGCAGTTTGAAGCTGTTGGGTGTGCTTTAAGGGACGTTGGCAGGCAGACGTCATGAAATTACCTGGGTTCTCTGGTGCTGGTTTGGCCTTCTGGAAAGCAGCACAAGTTATAGGTCAGAATATAGAACCCAGGACTTGGCTGTTGGAAATTTTTAAAAGTGGAATTTGCATGCCAAGGCCAGGGTTGTAGCTCAGGTTTCTAGTGACAATGTGACCTCAGACAATGCAGTCAGAGTTTTTGGCTGGAGTATGGTTCCCAGGGCATGGAGTATAGATTGGGGCTATTGGGTGTACTTCAAGGGGCATTGGCAGGTAGAGGGCAGGGTTTTACATGGGGTTCTTAGCTCTAGGTTTGCCTTCTGGAAAGCAGTCAGAGTAGTGGGTCCAAATATGGTGCCTAGGGCATGAGGATGTAAATTTTGGGTCTGTTGGGTGTGTTTTAAGGGGAGGTGGTAGATGGAGGCTAAGATTTTACCTGGGTGCTGGCTTGGCCTTAGGGAAAGGAGCAAAGTTGTGGGTAGAAATATGGAGTTCAGGGAATAGGGTACATTGTAGTGCTGTTGGGTGTGCTTTAAAGGGAGTTGGTGAATACATAGGGGTATCTTAACTGGGATTCCCAGTGCAGGCATTGCCTTCAGGAAAGCAGCTATAGTAGCTGGCTAGAATATGGATCCCAGGTGCGGGGTGCAGTTTATTGCTGTTAAGCATGTTTTAAGGGGAGTTGATAGTTAGAGGGTGGAGTCTTAGCTCAGGTTTCTAGTATAGTTGTGTCCTCTGGGAAAGCAGCCAGAATAGTGGGCTGAAATACTGAACCCAGGGTATGGGATTCAGTTTAGGGCTTTTGGGTGTTAAAAAAGGCATTGTCTTACCTGGAGTCCCTGGTACCAGTGCAGCCTTCTAGAAAGCAGCAGGAGTTGTGGGTCAGAGTATAGTACCCAGGGCATGGGATGCTATTTGGGGCTGTTGGGCATGCTCTAAGTGGAGTTGGCATTCTGAGACAAGGGTCTAAACCTGGAGTTTCTAGTGCCAGCATCACCTGCAGGAATATTGCTGGATTTGTGGGATGAAGTGTGGACTACAGGGCAGCAGTGCAGTTTGTTGGGCATATATCAAGGGGAATTGGTGGATAGAAGTCAGGGTCCTAACTGGGTTTCCTAGTTCCAGGGTGACCTCCAGGAGAGCAGCCATGGTGGTAGTGTTGTCTAGATACAAAGGCCAGGGCATAGAGTGCAGTTGTGGCTTCTGGGTCTTACTTGGGGTTAGTTCCTGGTACAGGCATGTCCTACAGGAGTTGTGTGTTGGAATATGTAACCAACAACATGGGGTGCTCTTTGCAGCTATTGGGTATGCTTTAAGAGTGGTTGGTATGCACAGGCTAGGGTCTTACATGGAGCCCCTAGTGCCACAGTAGCCACAGAGAATGTAGCCAGAATATGGATCTAGGACATGGGTTACAGATTGAGATTGTTTATGGCCATCATGGAGTAGCCCTCTCTCAGTGTTTATCACACTCTGGATATCACAAAATATCCATCATACATTGCTCACCAAACTGTCAATCATACAGAGGCCATCACACAGTGAGAATCACTTAGTGGCCACTATATAGTGGCTGTCACACAGTGAACATCAAAGAGTAGTCATAACACAATGGGTATCACATTATGGCCATCACAAAGTAGACATCACATGATGGACAACTCACAGTGAATGTCACACAGTGGCCATCATTCAGTGGTCATCAAACCATGGCCATCACACTGTGACCAACAATGACAATCACTTAATGTTAATCACACAGTTACCAGTGCACAGTGATCACCCCACAGTGACAAGCACGCTGTGTCCATCACACAGTGCCCATTTCATGGTTGCATCTCACAGTGGCTATCACATAATCACCATGACAGAGTGGCCATTACATGGTGTCCATTACATAATACCCATCACAGTGACCAGCACAGAATGACAATCACACATATCATACAGTGGTCATCACACAGTGACAATGGACATTACATAGTGACTATCACACAGTAGCCATCATTTAGCAATCATCAGACACCACAACATAGTGGCTATCATAGAGTAACTAACCATCATTCAGGGGCCATAGTATAGTGGATATGACCTGATGACAATCACACAGTGGCTATAACAGTGACCACCATGGAGTGACCATCACACAGAATCCAACACACAATGGCCTCTACACAGTCACAGTGGCCATTACAGTGGCATTTACACAGTGACCATCATACAGTAGTCATAACAAAGTGACCATCACACACTGGACATCACATAGTGGCCATTGTTCAGTGACCATGACATTGTATCCATCACACAGTGGCTGTCACAAAGTGACCATCACACTCTGGCCATTTCACAGTAACCATCACACAGTAGTTATCACTCAGTGGTCATCACATGCTAGTCATCACACAGTGGGTATAACACAGTAGCAAGCATATGGTATGGATTAGACAGTGCCTATCACACAGTGCCCATCACAAGTTTACCATTATAAAGTGGCTATCATACATGACCATCACACAGCTGCTATCATTTGGCTACCAGACAGTTGCCATAACATGGGGGCCATCATGCAGTGACCAGCACACAGTGGACAGCACACAGTGATCATCATATTGTGGCCACCACAAAGTGACCATCATACATTGGCCATCATATAGAGTCCATCACACAGTGGCCATCATTAGCTATCATACAATGACCCTCAAACGATGGCAATTATTAAGTGGCCATCGTATAGAGGCCATCACTTGATGTCATCACATGGTGGTCATAAAATGATGGTTATCACACTGTGACCATCATACAATGTCCATCACATGCTGACCATTACACATTGAATGTCACGTAGTATAAATCACACAGTTAAACATCAAATAGTGGCCATCACACTATGGCCCCCAGAATGTGGATATCATATAATTTCCTGACCCAGTGGCAATTAGAGTGACTATTACATAGCCACCATTACACATTGGCCATCACTCAGAAGCCATCATGCAGTTGCTATCACAGAGAGGCCATCATATAGTGTTATTAAATATTTGAACATTTATTTCCTGGATAAAAGACATGCACAACCTTATATTTATAATAAGTCATAATCAGCACAAGAGCTGGGAAGATACCTATTCTCCATGCTATTATGCTTATTTCATAGCCTATAATCCCATTATATAATTTGTCATGTTTTGTTTGGGCTACTCTTAACTCCAATTAGCCAATCCACATGGCCATGCTGTCATGATTCACCTAACCCATAGTGGCTTCCTCCTCTCTCACCTTCTTTTCCTTCCCTCATAGTTCTCTGACCCCAAGTCTGGGAACTCTAAACCACACCTATGTCTCTTCTGCCTAGCTATTTGATGTAGGTATTTTTATTCACTAATCAGAAATAACTTGGGGTGGGGGGAGTCACATACCATCACTTGGAACTCTGGTCTTTGGGGCAACCAGGTCTTGGAGGCTTGCACTAAGAATTGAAATACATAGCATCAGACCAAACCTCAACAGGCCATCATGCAGGAACCATCATACTGTGAACATCACAGTTAGACAACATACACTGGCCATCAAAGCTGGTCATTACACAATGGCCATCACATGGTGTCCATAAAATACTGGAGATTACAGCAGGTACAGCACAGTAAAAATCTCACAGTGGAATTACATCATTCAGTGTCCATTTTATAGTGTCAATCACATGGAGGCCATTACAGTAATCATCACAAAGTGACCATCATTCACTGAGCATCATCAGTGTCCATTGAACACTGACCACCACACAGTTAGCCATCACACAGTGGGCATCACAGAATGGCCATCATACAGTGTCCATCAAAGAGTATTCATCATACAGTGGCTCTCACACAATGTCTAATATACAGTGACCATCACACAGTGGCTATAACACAATAGCTATCAAATGATAGTCCTCATATGATGTCTATCACACAGTGATCATTAAACAGTATCCACCACACAGTGTGTTATCACACATTGACCATCACATTTTGACCACATGACCATCACACAGTGACTGTCACATAATGACCATCAAAGGGTAGCTGTCATAAGGTGTCCATTATACCAAGGGTCATCACAAGTGGCTATTTCACAGTTAGTATCACAGGGTGGCCATCATATAGTTGCCATCACAAAATGTCCATCACACAGTGGCCATCATATGGTGTCCATATCATAGTGGAGATCTCAGTAGCAATCATACAGTGACCATCATCACATAGTGGCTATACAGTAGTCACTATTTAATGGCCATAATGTAGTGGCAATCACATGAAGGTCATCAAATACTGACACTCAAGTGTTCATCAAACTGTGGTTATCACAGTGACTATCTCCAAGTGTTCAATTCATTACACTGTGGCCATCACAAAGTGATCAACATATATTGAACATCATACAGTGTCTATCACATAGAGGTTACCATACAGTGATCATCAAAGAATGGCCATTATCCAGTGGTTATTACAAAGTAGACATCACATATTGATCTTCACATAGTGTTTACCACACAGTCACTGTTCCACAGTGAACATTACACAGTTTCCATCACACTGGTGCCATCACACAGTGATCGTCAAATAATGACCATCAGACAGGTCCTTACATTGATTAGCAGAATATATCTTTCCTGGGGGGAGGAATCCTCTTTGGCAACTGGAAAAACGCCATCCTCAAGTTGAAATCATAATCATACCTTATATAGATAAATATGCCTATATTCCCCTTTCTCTTTATATAAATTTAAGATTAATTTGTATTTATTTTTTAATTACTAAGAACATTTCTATTTACTATTAAGCAAAACCCTACATAGGACCTTTAAGGAAAAAATGTGTCATCTTGAATTTTAGACTGTCATTTGTAAGCAGCTGTATCTATTAGCAGGGGTTCTTGACCTGACTCCATTGTTTTGTAGAAGCCCCTAGGCCTTTCTTCTGTCTTGGCTCTGAACAGTTGCAGACAGCCATCTGGGGGCTCTTGTCAGCCAACAGTCTCAAGCCCATGTGTCCTCCCATGCTTGGCTAGGCCAGAGCCTTTGGCCTTTGCCCATCCCACAAAGGCTCATGGCAGGATGGGGGCTGCAGCCTTTGTATTCCTGGAGCTTGCTCGTTTTTCAGCAGGGTTACTCAGTGCCTCTGTGATCTTGATGCTGCCTCTGCATAGCTTCAGGTCTTTAGTAGCATTTATCTGAATATAGCTGTTGGTTAGGCTGGGGTGCTTCCCATTTGCTACCTGCTGTTTACTGGCCTCCATTTTCCCTAGAGGCAGCTTTCGTATATGCAGGGGCCTTCTTTAAAAACAGTTTTGAATCACCACTTCTTCAACCCCCAGCTTCTTTTCTTTCTTATTAGATATTTATTTTATTTATATTTCAAATATTATCTCCTTTCCTCGTTACCCCTCCAAAAATCCCCTATCCCATCCTGATACCTCCTGCTTACCCCTCAACCACTTTCTTGACTGGCATTCTCCTACATCGGGGCATCAAGCCTTCACAGGACCAAAGGCCTCTTCTCTCCTTGATGTCTGAAAAGACCATCCTCTGCTACATATGAAACTGGAGCCATGGTCCCTCCATGTGTACTCTTTGGTTGGTGGTTAGTTCCTTAAAGATCTGGGGGTACTGGTTGGTACATATTGTTCCTCCTATGGGGCTGCAAACCCCTTCAACTCCTTGGGACCTTTCTCTAGCTCTCCATTGGGGACCCTATGCTCAGTCCATTGCTTGACTGTGAGCCCTGAGTATTTTGATCCCCCTTTTAAGAAGGACCCAGCTTCTTTTCTTAAGGAGGCAGAGCTTTAAAGATTTTTTGTTTTCAGGGAGAATTGGTGTCTCTACCTGGAAAATTATCTCAGGTTAGTTTGGTTCTATGCCATATTTGGATGCCAAATGTAAAAGTTTGATTGTTCTTAATCCCAGCCTCATGCTCCCAGAAATGAGAGTCAGACTCAACATATATCTACAAATACCTTGGCCATATAGCTAGGCTTTTCTCTGACTAGATCATAACTTAAAATAACCAACTTATTCTAATCTATATCCTGCCACATGTCTGTGTTCAGGTACCATGTGCCCATCTCATCACATCTTCCCAGACAAATCTCTTTTACCTGTCAATATCCCAGAATCCTTTCTGCCTCCCAAATTTTCTACCTCCTATTGCCTACCTAAGCCATAGGCAATCTGATTTTTATTGACAAGTGCCACATACATACAGTTACAAGATATTCTCTCTAAAATATCCAACAAAGAACATCTGTTAAACCATGTCTTTCACACAGTGATCAATGCACAGAAGCCATAAAACAAATGATGGCCATCAAAGATTGAGCATTGCATAGTGTCCATCACACAATGTTCACTACACAGTGATCATTGCGCAGTGGTCATAACACAGTGAGATCAAAAAAATGGCCATTGTATAGTGGGCATCACAGAGTAAAAATCACACAGTGGCCATCACTCAGTGGTTTTCACACAGCAGCAATCACAGTGACCATTACAATGTGATCATCATAGAGGTAGGCATCATAAGTGTCTAACACATAATGGCCATCACTTGAAGGCTATCACAAGGTGACTATTACACATGAGCTATCACAGTGGCCATCACAGATTGGCTATCTCAGAGTTAACAACACAAGGTGGCTAATACATAGTGGCCATCTCATGATGGACCTCACAGGGTAGATATATCATACAGTGACCATCACACAGTGGCCACAACTCAGTGGTCTTCACACAGCAGCCATCACAAAATGGCCACCAATCTGTGATCATCACACAGTTAGGCATCAAATAGTGGCTATCACATAATGGCTATCACATGGTGTCCATTACAAGGTGTCTATCATATATGGGTCATCACAGTTGTTGAGATTATAAAAAGATAAATGGAAATAAGAATATGTTCTCTGTGGTATGGTGAGGTGTAGAGGAAGGGGGTGCCTCAGCGGACCCATGCCGAGGTGTCCGTTCCCCCTGAGGGACCAGCCACATGATGGTATAGTATGGAATAGAGTTTATTTAGGACAATAGGATGTTAAGAGGGTAGTAGAAGCAGAGGAGGGCAGAGAGAAGAAGAGTAGAGAAGTAGAGGCTGGCTATGTCCACATAGAGAGAGGGGGAGGGAAAGAGAGAAGATCCCAAGAGGGCAAGAGAGAAGCAAGTAGGAAACAGGAGTAAGAAAGTAAGAGAGGCAAGAGACAGAGGAGGGGGCAAGCATCCCCTTTTATAGTGAGCCAGGGCTACCTGGCTGTCTGTTGCCAGGTAACTGTGGGGAGGAGCATACCTGGCTGTTGCCAGGTATCTGTGGATGGAGCTTAGACAGAATCCTAAGAACAGTGGCCATCAAAGAGTTAACTATCTCAATGTTAACAATACAGGGTGGCCATAACATGGTGTGTATCACACAGTAGATCACACAGTAGATCACATTACAAAGTTGGCATCACATAGTAGCTATAACACAGTGTCTATCACTCAGCGACCATTATACAGTGAAGGTCACACAATGGGCCTCACTCACTCACTGGATATCCAACAGTTGCTATATCACACGGTTTCCATCATGAAGTGGGGGAATTACACAGTAAAATTACACAGTTTATCGTCATAAAGAGGCCATCACATGGTGTCCATAGCACAGTGGCCATTATAGTGGCTATCAAACATTGAACATAGCACAATGGGAATAACATGGGGGTTATCATTTTATGGTCATCACAGAGTGGCTCTCTCATGGTTGCTATCACATAGTAACCTCTAGAGAGTGGCCATTATGTAGTGAGCATCACATGGTGGCTATTACACAATGACCACACAGCAACCATCAATAATGTCCATAACACAGTGTCCGTTACAGGGTCTATTCAAAAGTGACTATCACACAGTGTCCATCACATAGTGTCTAATACAGTGATCATTGCACAGTGGTTAGAACACAAGGGAATCAAATGATGGCTCTCACACAGTGACCATCATAGAGTGGCCTTTCTCAGTGATCAACACACAGCAGATATCACAAAATGACTATCAAATTGTGACCATCATATAGGTAGGCATCACATTATGGCCATCACACAGTGACCATTCAGGGTATTCATCAGACAGAGACAATCACAGTGGCCATCAAAGAGTAGCTAACTCAGAGTTGATAATATAGGGTTGCCATCACATGATGGTTATCACACCATTGGTGTCAGAGTGGATATCAGAATGGCCATCACTAAGTGGTCATCACAGAGTGATTATCACACAGTGGATATCACAGATTCACGCACACTGATGTCATCATGCTGTGGCTACCACTCAGCTGGTCATTGCATAGAAAATGTCATACAATTATCATCATACAGTGGACATTACATAGTTTCTGTTACATAGAGACCATCACAATGACTAACAAAGTATGATCATAGCCCAGTGACTATTACACTGTGTCTAATATACAGTGATCATTGCCCAGTGACCATAACACACTGGCTATCTAATGATGGCCCTCACACAGTAGCTATCTGTCATAAGGTGACCGTCACTCAGCAGTCTGCTGGGAGTCTGCCCAGCCTGGGATGGGTTGAAGTGGGACACAGTGTTGGATGTAGAGGTAGCTTTAAAGACTGGTGTTCTCTGTATGTAGTTTTAAAGACTGATGGTCTCTGGCCTTCTATCTCTTCAACTAAGCTGAATGTTGAAGCTGATGGCTTTTAAAAATATCTAAAATGTTTCTTGCTTATTCTGTTATTAAAAACCATTGGCTTTGGCAAATCACACCTTTTGCTTAAAAGAGGACTATTAAGTAAAGGATTATTTTCTAGAGTTTTTTTTCCTCTCTTGCCTAGACCCTCAACTCTTGCTTGTCAGGTGGGAGGGATGGTTGGAGCAATAAACTTTTATTAAAACAGGAGACGAGCATCATTCTCGCAGGTGGAAAAACTTTTACATAAGCAAATAAGTATAAACATGCATACATTCATACACACATTCATTATCACATACATATTTGTTGGGCCTAACAATGTCTAATCAACTTATATACTTAAACAGATATACCTATGCTTACATACAAATGCATATGGAGCAAGAGCCCAAGTGCCAGCACAGAAAAAATTTACTCATTCTGAATGAAAAATAAGCTTTAACCCTTGTTGCACAGAGAAAGAAAAGCTCTTACCCTTTTGTTCCTAAATGGATTAAACCCAAGTCTTTAAGAAAAAAGGCTTTGTCCTCTTTAGTAAGACTAAACCTGTCTTGCTGTTAAGAAAAAAACTTGTTCAGGAATTTTTCTCCTGTGCCTATGTGCTCAAGGCTCTTCCCCACCAATAGCTTATGCTCTAAGATCAAGAATTGACAAATGGGACCTCATAAAATTACAAAGTTTCTGTAAGGTGAAGGACACTGTCAATATGACAAAATGGCAACCAACAAATTGGGAAAATATCTTTAATAACCCTACATACTACAGAGGGCTAATATCCAATCTATACAAATAACTCAAGAAGTTAGACTCCGGAGAGCCAAATAACCCTATTAAAAATGGGGTACAGCTTGACAAACATCCAATGGAAAAAAGATAGCCTTTTCAACAAATGGTGCTGGTTCAACTGGAGGTCAGCATGCAGAAGAATGCGAATTGATCCATCCTTGTCTCCTTGTACTAAGCTCAAATCCAAATGGATCAAGGACCTCCACATAAAGCCAGACACTCTGAAGCTAATAGAAAAGAAACTGGGGAAGACCCTTGAGGACATCGGTACAGGGAGAAAGTTTCTGAACAGAACACCAATAGCGTATGCTCTAAGAGCAAGAATTGACAAATGGGACCTCATAAAATTACAAAGTTTCTGTAAGGCAAAGGACACCATCAAGAGGACAAATCGGCAACCAACAAATTGGGAAAAGATCTTCACCAATCCTACATCAGATAGAGGGCTGATATCCAATATATATAAAGAACTCAAGAAGTTAGACTCCAGAAAACTGAACAACCCTATTAAAAAATGGGGTACAGAGTTAAACAAAGAATTCTCACCTGAAGAACTTCGGATGGCGGAGAAGCATCTTAAAAAATGCTCAACTTCATTAGTCATTAGGGAAATGCAAATCAAAACAACCCTGAGATTTCACCTTACACCAGTCAGAATGGCTAAGATTAAAAATTCAGGAGACAGCAGGTGTTGGCAGGGATGTGGAGAAAGAGGAACACTCCTCCACTGCTGGTGTTGTTGCAAATTGGTACAACCACTCTGGAAATCAGTCTGGCGGTTCCTCTGAAAACTGGGCACCTCACTTCCAGAAGATCCTGCTATACCACTCCTGGGCATATACCCAGAGGATTCCCTACCATGTAATAAGGATACATGCTCTACTATGTTCATAACAGCCCTATTTATAATTGCCAGATGCTGGAAAGAACCCAGGTATCCCTCAACAGAAGAGTGGATGCAAAAAATGTGGTATATCTACACAATGGAGTACTATTCAGCCATTAGAAACAATGAATTCATGAAATTCTTAGGCAAATGGATGGAGTTAGAGAACATCATACTAAGTGAGGTAACCCAGACTCAAAAGGTGAATCATGGTATGCACTCACTAATAAGTGGATATTAACCTAGAAAACTGGAATACCCAAAACATAATCCACACATCAAATGAGGTACAAGAAGAAAGGAGGAGTGGCCCCTTGTTCTGGAAAGACTCAGTGAAGCAGTATTCGGCAAAACCAGAACGGGGAAGTGGGAAGGGGTGGGTGGGAGGACAGGGGAAGAGAAGGGGGCATACGGGACTTTCGGGGAGTGGGGGGCTAGAAAAGGGGAAATCATTTGAGATGTAAATAAATTATATCGAATAAAAAATTAATAAAAAAATGGGGTACAGATCTAAACAAAGAATTCTCAACTGAGGAATACAGAATGGCTCAGAAGCATCTAAAGACATCTTCAACAACCTTAGTCATCAGGAAAATGCAAATCAAAACAACGCTGAGATTTCACCTCACATCAGTCAGAACGGCTAAGATTAAGAACTCAGGAGATAGCAGGTGCTGGCAAAGATGTGGAGAAAGAGGAACACTCCTCCACTGCTGATGGGATTGCAAGTTGGTACAACCACTCAGTTGAAATCAGTTTGAAATCAGTGTCCAATCAGACAATTGGACATTGTACTACCAGAGGACCCAGCTATATCATTCCTGGGTATATACCTAGAAGATTCTCCAACATGTAATAAAGATACATGTTCCACTATGTTCATAGCAGCCTTATTTATAATAGCCACAAGCTGGAAAGAACCCAGATGTCCCTCAACAGAGAAATGAATACAGAAAATGTGGTATAATTTATACAATGCAATACTACTCAGCTATTAAAAGCAATGAAATCATGAAATTCTTAAGCAAATGGATAGAACTAGAAAAATATCATTCTGAGTGAGGAAACCCAATCACAAAAGAACACACATGGTATACACTCACTGATAAGTGGATATTAGCCCAGAAGCTTGGAATACCCAAGATACAATTCACAGACCACATAAAGCTCAAGCAGAGGAGAGGCCCTTGGTCCTGAGAAGGCTGGATGTCCCAGTATAGGGGAATGCCAGGACCGGGTAGAGGGAGTGAGTGGTTTGGTGAGTAGGGAAAGGGAGGATGGGATAGGGTGTTCTTGGAGGGTAAACTGTGAAACAGGATAACATTTGAAATGTAAAAAAGAAAATATTTAATAAAAAAAGAAAAAACTTGTTCCATCCCTTGGTAAGGAGCAGACTTTTACTCTGAGGTTCTGTTTGTCTTTGACACTGAGGTGCATTTCCTGTATTCAGCAAAGTGCTGGGTTCTGTTTACATATCCAGTCTGTTAGTCTATGTCTTTTTATTGGGGAATTGAGTCCATTGATGTTAAGAGATATTAAGGAATAGTGATTGTTGATTACTGCTATTTCTGATGTAATTTTTATGTTTGTGTGGTTATCTTCTTTTGGGTTTGTTGTAAGAAGATTACTTTCTTGCTTGTTCTAGGGTGTAGTTTCTGTCCTTTTGTCAGTGTTTTCCATCCATTATCCTTTGAAGGGCTGAATTTGTAGAAAGATACTGTATAAATTTGTTTTGTCATGAAATACCTTGGCTTCTTCATCTATGGTAATTGAGAGATTTGCTGGATATAGCAGTCTGGGTTGGCATTTGTGTTCCCTTAGGGTCTGTATGACCTCTGCCCAGACTCTTCTGGCTTTCATAGTCTCTGGTGAGAAGTTTGGTGCAATTCTGATATGTCTACCTTTATATGTTACTTTCCCTTACTGCTTTTTAATAATCTTTGTTTAGTGCATTTGGCATTTTAATTATTATGTGATGGGAGGAATTTCTTTTCTGGTCAAATCTATTTGGAGTTCTGTAGGCTTCATGGACATCTCTTTCTTGGTCAGGGAAGTTTTTTTCTATAATTTTACTGAAGACATTTACTGGCCCTTTCAGTTGGAAATCTTCACTCTCTTCTCTACCTATAATACTTAGGTTTAGTCTTCTCATTTTGTCCTGGACTTCTTGGATGTTTTACTTCAGGAGCTTTTTGCATTTTGTCAATACTTTCTATGGTATCTTCTGCATCTGAGATTCTCTCTTCTTTCTCTTGTATTCTGTTGTTGATGCTTGTGTCCATGACTCCTGACTTCTTTCCTTGATTTTCTATGTCCAGAGTCATATCCCTTTGTGATTTCTTTATTGTTTCTACCTCCCTTTTTAGATCCTGGATGGTTTTCTTCAATTCCTTCACCTGTTTTGTTGTGTTTTCCTGTAGTTCTTTAAGGGCTTCTTCCTGTTTACTTGTTTTCTCTTTAAGTGACTTATTTATGTCCTTCTTGAAGCCCTCTATCAGCATCATGAGCTGTGAATTTTAAATTCAAATCTTGCTTTTCTGGTGTGTTGGGGTATCCAGGACTTGCTGTTGTGGGAGAACTGGGTTTAGATGGTATCATGTTGCATTGATTTCTGTTAGTAATGTTCCTACATTTGTCTTTGGCCATCTGGTTATCTGTGGTGTTAGATGGTCCTGCTATCTCTGTCTGGTGCTTGTCTCTCTTGTGTGCCTGCAAGCCTGTCTCAGTACCTCTGGGTGACCGGCTCTCCCCTGGCACAGAGATCTGTGGTGCTGCCAAGTTCCTGGGTACAGGTGGGACCCTGGTGGACTGAGTCAGTAACAGCCTGCTCAGTTACAAGAATGAAGATGGTGGCCTCACCTCTAAATGCAGGACTGCTTGTAGGACAGATGTCCCCTGGCAGGATAGGTGGACAGATGGCTGTGGCGCTGCCCAACTCCTGTGTACAGGTCAACTAACTGAGTTCTAATTAAAGTTTTCATATTATAGAGGGCTTTAATAGCTGCCAGTCATATTATAAAGGAGTTAACAATTACTATTATAATTGGAGGAATTCCTATTGAATCATCATTAAAAATTAAGAAATCATCTATTTGTCTTTATAGCATCACTACAAGACAGTGCATCCTCATTGATCTATAGAAATGTGCCCAATAGGATGGACTAATGCCCAGGGCTTATAATACTATTTTTTTAAAATTTTTTATTTTCTATATTCTTTGTTCACATTCTGAATGCTTTCCCCTTTCCCAGTTCCTCCCTCCCCATCAGTCTCATAGGCCCTCTTCCCTCCGCCCTTTTCCCAATCACCCCCCCCTCCCATTTCCCTGTCCTGGTGTTCCCCTACAATGCTGGATCAACTCTTTTCAGAACCAGGGCCCTCTCCCTCTTTTTGGGTATCATTTGATATGCTAACTGTGTCTTGAAAATTCAGAGCTTCTGGCCTAATTAATATCCACTTATCAGTGATTGTATTCCATGTGTATTTTTTTGTGATTGGGTTACCTCACTTAGGATGATATTTTCCAATTCCAACCATTTGCCTAAGAATTTCATAAATTCATTGTTTTTAATTGCTGAGTAGTACTCCATTGTGTAAATATACCACATTTTCTGTATCCATTTCTGTATTGAGAGGTACCTGGCTTCTTTCCAGCTTCTGGCTATTATAAATAAGGCTGCTATGAACATAGTAGAGCATGTGACCTTATTGCATGGTGGGGAATCCTCTGGGTATATGCCCAGGAGAGGTATAGCAGGGTCCTCTGGAAGTATCATGTCCAGTTTTCTTAGGAACCGCCAGACTTATTTCCATAGTGGTTGTACCATCTTACAATCTCACCAGCAGTGAAGGAGTGTTCCTCTTTCTCCACATCCTTGACAACACCTGCTGTCTCCTGATTTTTTAACCTTAGCTGTTCTGACTGGTATGAGGTGAAATCTCAGGGTTGTTTTGATTTGCATTTCCCTAATGACTAATGATGCTGAATATTTCTTAAGGTGCTTCTCAGCCATCCGAAGTTCTTCAGGTGAAAATTCTTTGTTTAGCTCTGTACCCCATTTTTTAATATGATTATTTGCTTCTCTGACATCTAACTTCTTGAGTTCTTTGTATATATTGGATATTAGCCCTCTGTCGGATTTAGGGTTGGTAAAGATCCTTTTTCAATCTGTTGGTTGCCGTTTTGTCTGTTGCATTACAGAAACTTTGTAATTTTATGAGGTCCCATTTGTCAGTTCTTGATCTTAGAGCATACACTATTGGTGTTCTGTTCAGGAACTTTTCTCCTGTGCCCATGTCCTCAACAGTCTTCCCCAGTTTCTTTTCTATTAGTTTCAGTGTGTCTGGTTTTACATGGAAGTCCTTGATTCACTTGGAGTTGAGCTTAGTACAAGGAAATAAGAATGGATCAATTTGCATTCTTCTGCATGCTGACCTCCAATTAAACCAGCACCATTTGTTGAAAAGACTATCTTTTTTTCCACTGGATGTTTTCAGCTCCTTTGTCAAAGATCAAGTGACCATAGGTATGTGGGTTCATTTCTGGGTCTTCAATCCTATTCCATTGATCCACTTGCCTGTCGTTGTACCAATACTATGCAGTTTTTTTTTTTTTATCACTATTGCTCTGTAGTAATGTTTGAGGTCAGGGATACTGATTCCCCCAGAAGGTCTTTTACTGTTGAGAATAGTTTTAGCTCTCCTGGGTTTTTTGTTATTCCAGATGAATTTGAGAGTTGCTCTTTCTAACTCTATGAAGAACTGAGTTGGGATCTTGATGGGGATTGCGTTGAATCTGTAGATTGCTTCTGGCAAGATGGCCATTTTAACTATATTAATCCTGCCAATCCATGCGCATGAAAGATTTTTACATTTTCTGAGGTCTTCTTCAATTTCCTTCTTCAGAGATCTGAAGTTTTTGTCGTATAGGTCTTTCACTTGTTTGGTTAGAGTCACCCCAAGATACTTTATGCTGTTTGTGGCAATTGTGAAGGGTGTTATTTCCCTAGTTTCTTTCTCAGTCTGATTATCCTTTGAGTATATAAAGGCTACTGATTTGCTTGAGTTGATTTTGTAACCAGCCACTTTGCTGAAGTTGTTTATCAGCTGTTGGAGTTCTCTTTTGGGTCACTTAAGTATACTATCATATCATCTGCAAATAGTGATAGTTTGACTTCTTCTTTTCCAATTTGTATCCCTTTGACCTCCTTATGTTATCTAATTGCTCTCGCTAGGACTTCAAGAACTATATTGAAAAGATATGGAGAGAGGGGGCAGTCTTGTCTAGTCCATGATTTTAGTGGAATTGCTTCAAGTTTCTCTCCATTTAGTTTGATATTGGCTACTGGTTTGCTGTATATTGCTTTTACTATGTTTAGATATGGGCCTTGAATTCCTGTTCTTTCCAAGACTTTTAGCATGAAAGGATGCTGAATTTTGTCAAATGCTTTTTCAGCATGTAATGAAATGTGTTTTTTTTCCTTTGAGTTTGTTTATGTAGTGGATTGCATTGATGGATATATTGAACCATCCCTGCATCCCTGAGATAAAGCCTAGTTGATCATAGTGGATGATCGTTTTGATGTGATCTTGGATTCAGTTGGCAAGAATTTTATTGAGTATTTTTGCATCGATATTCATAAGGGAAATCGGCCTGAAGTTCTCTATCTTTGTTGGATCTTTGTGAGGTTTTGGTATCAGTGTAATTGTGACTTCGTAGAACGAGTTGGGTAGTGTTCCTTCTGTTTCTATCTTGTGGAATAGTTTGAAGAGTATTAGTGTTAAGTCTTCTTTGAAGTTCTGATAGAATTCTGCACTAAAACCATCTGGTCCTGTGCTTTTTTTGGTTGGAAGGCTTTCTATGACCCCTTCCATTTCTTTAGGGGTTATGGGACTGTTTAGATGATCTATTTGATCCTGATTTAATTTTGGTATTTGGTATCTGTCTAAGAAAATGTCCATTTCCTCCAGATTCTCCAGTTGTGTTGAGTACAGGCTTTTGTAGTAGGGTCTGATAATTTTTTAAATTTCCTCAGTTTCTGTTGTTATATCTCCCTTTTCATTTCTAATTTTGTTAATTTTGATACTGTCTCTGTGCCCTTTGGTTAGTCTGGCTAAGGGTTTATCTATCTTGTTGATTTTTTCAAAGAACCAGCTCCTGGTTTTGTTGATTCTTTGTATGGTTCTCTTTGTGTCTACTTGATTGATTTCAGCCCTGAGTTTGATGATTTCCTGTCTTCTCCTCCTCCTGGGTGAATTAACTTCTTTTTGTTCCAGGGCTTTCAGCTGTGCTGTTAAGCTTCTATTGTATGCTCTCTCCATTTTCTTTTTGGAGGCACTCAGGGCTATGAATTTTCCTCTTAGCACTGCTTTCATTGTATCCCATAGATTTGGGTATGTTGTGCCTTCCTTTTTGTTAAATTCTAAAAAGGATTTGATTTCTTTCTCTATTTCTTCCTTGACCAAGATATCATTGAGTAGAGTATTGTTCAGTTTCCATGTGTAAGTGGACTTTCTGTTGTTTTTGTTGCTATTGAAGACCACTTTTACTCCATAGTGACCTGATAGGAGGCGTGGGATTATTTCCATCTTCTTATATTTGCTGAGGACTGTCTTTTTTTTAAAGATTTTTTTATTGATATATTTTTATTTACATTTCAAATGATTTCCCCTTTTCTGGGTCCCCACTCCTCGCAAGTCCCATAAGCCCTCTTCCCTCCATCTGTTCCTCCATCTACTCCTTCCTGCTTCCCTGTTCTGGAATTCCCCTATACTCTTGCACTGAGTATTTCCAGAACCAGGGGCCACTCCTCCATTCTTTTTGGACATCATTTAATTTGTGGATTATGTCTTGGGTATTCAAAGTTTCTAGGCTAATGTCCACTTATCAGTGAGTGCACAGCATGACTGATCTTTTGAGACTGGGTTACCTCACTTAGTATGATGTTCTCCAGCTGCATCCATTTGTCTAAGAATTTCATGAATTCATTGTTTCTAATGGCTGAATAGTATTCCATTGTGTAAATATACCATATTTTTTGTATCCATTCCTCCATTGAAGGACACCTGGGTTCTTTCCAGCTTCTGGCTACTACAAATAGGGCTGCTATGAACATAGTGGAGCATGTGCCCTTATTGCATGCTGAAGAATCCTCTGGATATATGCCCAGGAGTGGTATAACCGGGTCCTCAGAAAGTATAATGCCCAGTTTTCTGAGGAACCGCCAGACTGATTTCCAAAGTGGTTGCACCATCTTGCAATCCCATCAGCAGTGAAGGAGTGCTCCTCTTTCTGCACATCCTTGCCAACACCTGCTGTCTCCTGAGTTTTTGAACTTAGCCATTCTGACTGGTGTGAGGTGAAATCTCAGGGTTGTTTTGATTTGCATTTCCCTAATGATTAATGATGTTGAACATTTCTTAAGGTGTTTCTCAGCTCTCTGAAGTTCTTCATGTGAAAATTCTTGGTTTAGCTCCATACCCCACTTTTTAATGGGGTTATTTGGTTCTCTCGGTTCTACCTTCTTGAGTTCTTTGTATATATTAGATATTAGCCCTCTGTTGGATTTAGGGTTGGTGAAGATCCTTTCCCAATCTGTTGGTTGACATTTTGTCTTTTTGACAGTGTCCTTTGCCTTACAGAAACTTTGTAGTTTTATGAGGTTCCATTTGTCAATTCTTGATCTTAGAGCATAAGCTATTGGTGTTCTATTCAGGAACTTTCCCCCTGTGCCCATGTCCTCCAGGGTCTTCCCCTGTTTCTTTTCGATTAGTTTCAGTGTGTCAGGTTTTATGTGGAGGTCCTTGATCTGTTTGGAGTTGAGCTTAGTACAAGGAGATAAGAATGGATCAATTCACATTCTTCTGCATGTTGACCTCCAATTGAACCAGCACCATTTGTTGAAAAGCCTATCTTTTTTCCACTGGATGCTTTCAGCTTCTTTGTCAAAGATCAAGTGACCATAGGTGTATTGGTTCATTTCTGGGTCTTCAATCCTATTCCAATGATCCACATGCCTGATGTTGTTCTAATACCATGCAGTTTTTATCACTATTGAACTGTAGTAAAGTTTAAAGTCTGGGATACTGAATCCACCTGAAGTTCTTTTACTGTTGAGAATAGTTTTAGCTATCCTGGGTTTTTTGTTATTCCAGATGAACTTAAGAATTGCTCTTTCTAGCTCTATGAAGAACTAGGTTGGGATTTTTATGGGGATAGCATTGAATCTGTAGATTGCCTTTGGCAAGATGGCCATTTTAACTATATTAATCCTGCCAATCCATGAGCATGGAAGATTTTTCCATTTTCTGAGATCTTCTTTGATTTCCTTCTTCAGAGATCTGAAGTTCTTGTCATATAGGTCTTTCACTTGTTTGGTTAGAGTCACCCCAAGATACTTTATGCTGTTTGTAGCTATTGTGAAGGGAGTCATTTCCCTAATTTCTTTCTCAGTCTGCTTATCCTTTGAATATATAAAGGCTACTGATTTGCTTGAGTTGATTTTGTAGCCAGCCACTTTGCTGAAGTTGTTTATCAGCTGTAGGAGTTCCCTAGTAGAGTTTTTAGGGTCACTTATGTATACTGTCATATCATCTGCAAATAGGGATAGTTTGACTTCTTCCTTTCCAATTTGTATCCCTTTGACTTCCTTATGTTGTCTAATTGCTCTAACTAGGACTTCAAGAACTATATTGAAGAGATATGGAAAGAGGGGGTAGCCTTGTCTAGTCCCTGATTTTAGTGGGATTGCTTCAAGTTTCTCTCCATTTAGTTTGATGTTAGCTACCGGTTTGCTGTGTATTGCTTTTACTGTGTTTAGATATGGGCCTTGAATTCCTGTCCTTTTCAAGACTTTTAGCATGAAAGGATGCTGAATTTTGTCAAATGCTTTTTCAGCATCTAATGAAATGATCATGTGGTTTTTTTTCTTTGATTTTTTTTTATGTATTGGATAGCATTTATGGATTTCCTTATATTGAACCATCCCTGCCTCCCTGGGATGAAGCCTACTTGATCATGATGGATGATTGTTTTGATGTGTTCTTGGATTCGGTAGGCAAGAATTTTATTTAGTATTTTTTTTATTGATATTCATGAGGGAATTTGGCCTGAAATTCTCTTTCTTAGTTGGATCTTTGTGTGGTTTTGGTATCAGCGTAATAGTGGCTTCGAAGAAGGAGTTGGGTAGTGTTCCTTCTGTTTCTATCTTGTGGAATAGTTTGAAGAGTATTGGTGTTAAGTCTTCTTTGAAGGTCTGATAGAATTCTGCACCTAAACCATCTGGTCCTGTGCTTTTTTTGGTCGGAAGCCTATCTATGACCCCTTCTATTTCTTTAGGGGTTATGGGTCTGTTTAGATGGTCTATTTGATCCTGGTTTAATTTTGGTAATTGGTATCTGTCTAAGAAAATGTCCATTTCCTCCAGATTCTCCAGTTGTGTTGAGTACAGGTTTTTGTAGAAGGATCTGATGATTTTTTGAATTTCCTCAGTTTCTGTTGTAATATCTCCGTTTTCATTTCTAATTTTGTTAATTTAGATACTGTCTCTGTGCCCTTTAGTTGGTCTGGCTAAGGGTTTATCTATCTTGTTGATTTTTTCAAAGAACCAGCTTTTGGTTTTGTTGATTCTTTGTATGGTTCTCTTGGTTTCTACTTGATTGATTTCAGCCCTGAGTTTGATGATTTCCTGTCTTCTCCTCTTTCTGGGTGAATTAGCTTCTTCTTGTTCCAGGGCTTTCAGTTGTTCCGTTAATCTTCTAGTGTATGCTCTCTCGAATTTCATTTTGGAGGCACTCAAAGCATGAGTTTTCCTCTTAGCACTGCTTTCATTGTTTCCCATAGATTTGTGTATGTTGTGCCTTCATTTTCATTAAATGCTAAGAAATCTTTGATTTCTTTCTTTATTTCTTCCTTGACCAAAGTATCATTGCATAGAGTATTGTTCAGTTTCCATGTATAAGTGGTCTTTCTGTTGTTTTTACTGTTACTAAAGACCACTTTTACTCCATAGTGATCTGATAGGAGGCATGGGATTATTTCAATCTTCTTATATTTGTTGAGGTCTGTTTTGTGACCAACTATATGATCTATTTTGGAGAAGGTACCATGAGGTGCTGAGAAAAAGGTATATTCTTTTGCTTTGGGATGAAAAGTTCTATATATATCTGTTAACTCCAATTGGTTCAAAGCTTCAATTAGTTTCACTGTCTTCCTGTTTAGTTTCTGTTTTCCTGATCGGTCCACTGGTGAAAGTGGAATGTTGAAGTCACCCACAATTATTGTGTTAGGTGCAATGTGTACTTTGAGCTTTAGTAAAGTTTCTTTTATGAATGAGGGCACCCTTGTATTTGGGGCATAGATGTTCAGGATTGAGAGTTCTTCTTGTTGGATTTTTCCTTTGACCAGCAAGTAGTGACCTTCTATGTCTCTTTTGATGACATTAGGTTGAAGTCAATTTTATCTAAAATTAGAATTGCAACACCGGCTTGTTTCCTGGGACCATTTGCTTATAGAATTGTCTTCCAGCCTTTTACTCTAAGGTAGACACTGAGGTGTGTTTCCTGTATGCAGTAAAATGTAGGGTCCTGTTTACGTAACCAGTCTGTTAGTCTATGTTAGTCAATTCTTGGGGAATTGAGTCCATTGATGTTAAGAGATATTAAGGAGTAGTGGTTATTGCTTCCTATCATTTTTGATTTTAATTTTATATGTGTGTGGTTATCTTCTTTTGATTTGATGAAAGAAACTTAATATCCTGCTTTTCCCAGGGTATATTTTCCCTCGTTGTAATGGTGTTTTCCCCCTATTATCCTTTGTAGGACTGTGTTTGTAGAAAGATATTGCATAAATTTGGGTTTGTCATGGAATACCTTGGTTTCTCCATTTATAGTAATTGAGAGTTTTGCTTGGTATAGTAGTCTCCTGTGTGTGTTTCCTGTATGCAGCAAAATGTAGGGTCCTGTTTATGTATCCAGTCCGTTAGTCTATGTCTTTTTATTGGGGAATTGAGTCCATTGATGTTAAGAGATATTAAGGAGTAGTGGTTATTGCTTCCTATCATTTTTGATTTTAATTTTATATGTGCGTGGTTATCTTCTTTTGATTTGATGAAAGAAACTTAATATCCTGCTTTTTCCAGGGTATATTTTCCCTCGTTGTAATGGTGTTTTCCCCCTATTATCCTTTGTAGGACTGTGTTTGTAGAAAGATATTGCATAAATTTGGGTTTGTCACGGAATACCTTGGTTTCTCCATTTATAGTAATTGAGAGTTTTGCTTGGTATAGTAGTCTCCTGTGTGTGTTTCCTGTATGCAGCAAAATGTAGGGTCCTGTTTATGTATCCAGTCCATTAGTCTATGTCTTTTTATTGGGGAATTGAGTCCATTGATGTTATGAGATATTAAGGAGTAGTGGTTATTGCTTCCTATCATTTTTGATTTTAATTTTATATGTGCGTGGTTATCTTCTTTTGATTTGATGAAAGAAACTTAATATCCTGCTTTTCCCAGGGTATATTTTCCCTCGTTGTAATGGTGTTTTCCCCCTATTATCCTTTGTAGGACTGTGTTTGTAGAAAGATATTGCATAAATTTGGGTTTGTCATGGAATATCTTGGTTTCTCCATTTATAGTAATTGAGAGTTTTGCTTGGTATAGTAGTCTCCTGTGTGTGTTTCCTGTATGCAGCAAAATGTAGGGTCCTGTTTATGTATCCAGTCCGTTAGTCTATGTCTTTTTATTGGGGAATTGAGTCCATTGATGTTATGAGATATTAAGGAATAGTGATTATTGCTTCCTATCATTTTTGATGTTAATTTTATATTTGAGTGGTCATCTTCTTTTGAATTTGCTGAAAGGTTATTATCTTGCCTTTTTCCAGGGTATAGTTTCTCTCCTTGTATTGGTGTTTTCCCTCTATTGTCCTTTGGAGGGCTGGGTTTGTGGAAAGATAATATGTAAATTTGGTTTTGTCATGTAATATCTTGATTTCTCCATCTACTGCGATTGAGAGTTTTGCTGGGTAATAGTAGTCTTGGCTGCCATTTGTATTCTCTTAGAGTCTGGATAAGATCTGCCCAGGATCTTCTGGCTTTCATGGTCTCTGGTGAGAAGTCTGGTGTAATTCTGATAGGTCTTCCTTTATATGTTACTTGGCCTTTTTCTGTTACTGCCTTTAGTATTCTTTCTTTGTTTAGTACATTTGGGGTTTTGATTATTATGTGACGGGAGCTATTTCTGTTCTGGTCCAGTCTGTTTGGAGTTCTGTAGGCTTCTTGTATATTCATGGGCATCTCTCTCTTTAGGTTAGGGATGTTTTCTTGTTGAAGATATTTACTGGCCCTTTAAGTCATAAATCTTCACTCTCATCTATGCCTATAATCCTTAGGTTTGGTCTTCTCATTGTATTCTGGATTTCTTGGATGTTTTGGGTTACCAGCTTTTTGCATTTTGCATTTTGCATTTTCTTTAACTGCTGAGTCCATGGTTTTTATGTTATCTTCGTTATCTGAGATTCTTTCTTCTATCTCTTGTATTCTGTTGTTGATATTTGCATCTATGGCCCCTGATTTCTTCCCAAGGTTTTCTATCTCCAAAGTTGTCTCCCTTTGTGATTTCTTAGTTGTTTCTACTTCTGTTTTTAGATCCTGGATTGTTTTGCTCAGCTCCTTCACTTGCTTGTTTGTGTTTTCCTGTAAATCTTTAAGAGATTTTTGTGTTTCCTCTTTCATGACTTCTGCCTGTTGACCAAAGTTCTCCTGTATTTCTTTAAGTGATTTTTGCATTTTTTCCTTATTGGCTTCTATTTTTTGACCTATATTCTCCTGAATTTCTTTCAATGGTTTTTGTGTTTCCCTTGTAAGGGCTTCTAACTTTTGATCATTTTTCTCCTGAATTTCTTTAAGAGATTTATTTATGTCCTTCATGTGTTCCTCTAATAGCATCATGATCAGTGATTTTAAATCTAAATATTTTTTTTCTGGTGTGTTGGGATATCCAGGACTTGCTGTTATTGGAGAATTGGGTTCAAATGCTGCCATATTGCCTTGGTTTCTGTTAGTAAAGTTCTTACATTTGCCTTTAGCCATCTAGTTCTCACTGGCTGGTGCTTCAACCCCCTGTGAACCTGTAAGGTTATTTCCATGACACTGGATGACTGGCTTTCCCCTGACACAGATTGCTGATGTGCTGCCTTCCTCTAGTGTGCCATTGAAACCCTGCTGTGTCTTGCCCCAATCAGTGTTATACTTGTGTTGTCTCAGTGAACCTGGTGCTCCTCAACTGCTCTGTCATGGAGTGAAGATGGTGGTGGGGAGTCCCTCCAAATGCTGAGCACTCCGTAGGGCACAGGACCCATGACCAGCTGGCACACAGATGAACCACCTATCTACCCAGGTCCTGGATGCAGGCATACCCCTGGTGGTATAGCAGGGTCCTTTGGAAGTATCATGCCAGATTTCTGAGGAACCACCAGACTGATTTCCAAAGTGGTTGTACCATCTTGCAATCCCATCAGCAGTCGATTTTGGAGAAGGTACCATGAGGTGCTAAGAAAAAGGTATATTCTTTTGTTTTAGGATAGAATGTTCTATATATATCTGTTAAATCTAATTGGTCCAAAGCTTCAATTAGTTTCATTGTGTCCCTGTTTAGTTTCTGTTTTCCTGATCGGTCCATTGAGGAAAGTGCAGTGTTGAAATCACCCACAATTATTGTGTTAGGTGCAATGTGTGCTTTGAGTTTTAATAAAGTTTCTTTTACGAAAGAGGGTGCCCTTGCATTTGGAGCATAGATGTTCAGGATTGAGAGTTCTTCTTGTTGTATTTTTCCTTTGACCAGCAAGAAGTGTCCCTCAGAGTCTCTTTTGATGACTTTGGGTTGAAAGTCAATTTTATCTGATATTAAAATGGCTACTCCAGCTTGTTTCCTGAGACCATTTGCTTGTAAAATTGTCTTCCAGCCTTTTACTCTAAGGTAGTGTTTGTCTTTGACCCTGAGGTGTGTTTCCTGTAAGCAGCAAAATGTAGGGTCCTGTTTACGTATCCATTCAGTTAGTCTGTGTCTTTTTATTGGGGGCATTAAGTCCATTGATGTTAAGAGATATTAAGGAATAGTGATTGTTACTTCCTATCATTTTTGACGTTATTTTTTTAAATTTGATTGCTTAACTTCTTTTGGGTTTGATGAAAGGTTACTATCTTGCTTTTTCCAGGGTGAAGTTTCCCTCCTTGTATTGGTGTTTTCCTCCTATTATCCTTTGTAGGTCTGGGTTTGTGGATAGATATTGGGTAAACTTGGTTTTGTTATGAAATATCTTAGTTTCTCCATCTACGGTGATTGAGAGTTTTGCTGGATATAGTAGTTTTGGTTGGCATTTGTGTTCTCTTAGAGTCTGCATGAGATCTGCCCAGGACCTTCTAGCCTTCATAGTCTCAGGTGAAAAGTCTGCTGTGATTCTGATGGGTCTTCCTTTATATGTTACTTGGCCTTTTTCTCTTACTGCCTTTAATATTCTTTCTTTGTTTAGAACATTTGGTGTTTTGATTATTATGTGATGGGAAGTATTTCTGTTCTGGTCCAGTCTGTTTGGAGTTCTGTAGGCTTCTTGTATATTCATGGGCATCTCTCTCTTTAGGTTAGGGAAGTTTTCTTCCATAATTTTATTGAAGATATTTGCTGGCCCTTTAAGTTGTAAATCTTCACTCTCATCTATGCCTATAATCCTTAGGTTTGGTCTTCTCATTGTGTTCTGGATTTCCTGGATATTTTGGGTTACAAGCTTTTTGCATTTTGCATTTTCTTTAACTGTTGAGTCCATGGTTTCTATGGAATCTTCAGCATCTGAGATTCTTTCTTCTATCTCTTGTATTCTGTTGTTGATATTTGCATCTGTGTCCCCTGATTTCTTCCCAAGGCTTTCTATCTCCAAAGTTGTCTCCCTTTGAGTTTTCTTAGTTGTTTCTACTTCTGATTTTAGATCCTGGATGGTTTTGCTTAGCTCCTTCACTTGCTTGTTTGTGCTTTCCTGTAATTCTTTAAGAGATTTTTGTGTTTCCTCTTTCATGACCTCAGCCTGTTGATCAAAGTTCTCCTGTATTTCTTTAAGTGTTTTTGCGTTTCCTCCTTGTTGGCTTTTGTATTCTCCTGGATTTCTTTCAATGATTTTTGTCTTTCCCTTGCAAGGGCTTCTAACTTTTGATCCATTTTCTCCTGAATTTCTTTAAGTATGTCCTTCATGTGTTCCTGTACCAGCATCATGACCAGTGATTTTAAATCCAAATCTTGTTTTACTGGTGTGATGTGGTATCCAGGACATGCTGGTAGAGGAGAATTGGGTTCAGATGTTGCCATATTGCCTTGATTTCTGTTAGTGACGTTCCTGCGTTTGCCTTTTGCCATCTAGTTCTCACTGGTGTTAGTTTGTCTTGTCAGTGCTGGACTCACCAGTGCAAGCTGCCCCTTCCCAGTTGGCCTCTGCTGCACAGCTTACCTCCTGCACTGCCTGTAGACAGGGTGCTGCTGCTCAGGCTGTTCAGATCCCGATGCAGGCACCCGAAGGCTCCTGCTGGGGACCGCTGGATTCACCGGAGCACACTGACTTCTCCCAGCTGGCCGCCCGGAAGCCCCTCTAGTCTCTTGCAGGACCTGGAGATGTGGTGCTGCCGCCCAGGTTGATCTGGATCTGGAAGCGGAGAGAGTTGAGCTGAGGGCTCCTGCCTGAGGCCTTGCCCCAGATTGTGTCTGTGGACAAGATGGAGCCATGTGTACCCCCAGGGAGCGCCGACGGTGTATGCTGCCGGGACCTCCCCTGTGTTCTGATCACTCTGCTGGGCAGCAGATCCCCCAACCCGGCTGGAGCACACAAGGTTAGCCTGGTTGCCCAGGCCCTGATTCCAGGCAAAAGCCTGGGAGGCGAAGGTCCAAGCAAAGTTCCCCTAGGGCTATGACTGTTAATTGGGTCTGCCAGGTGACCAGGATGGTGGGCGTGCCTGCTCGCGCTCCCCGAAAGCTCCAGGAGAGTCTGCTGTGCTAACAACCTCCTGGGCGGGTTGACTCACAGATGGCCCACCAAGCCGCCCAGGTCTTGGGGTCGGTCCTGGGCTTTTTGGGGCCTAGACCCCTGCTTTGTTAGCCTCAGGCTATGCCTGTTATGGTTCTGCTCGCCAGAGCTCTCTGTTGTCCTGTAGGCAAAATGGCGGTGCGCACGCAGGCCAGGGCAAAACACCTCCTGACTGGGTTGGCACCCCGATGGCTCCCCGAGCAGCCTAGGGCCTGGGTGCAGGCCAATGCCCATCGGGCTCAGACCCCCGCGGTGTTGGCCTCAGATTATGTTTGTGTACCTCAGTCTGTCCGATATCTCTGGAGTCTGAAACCAAGATGGAGGTGAGCCTCTCCTGACTGGCGGGAGGCCGAGTTCTGAAGTGGCTTCCATGCAGCAAAAGGTGCCGCAAAACCGCAGCTGCTTATAGCCAGGCTGGTCAGCGAAGGTCAGTGGTTGTGGGCGCAGGGCCTAACTGGACCCTGTGTTGCCTTGGTTCCACTGCTGCTGGCCTTTCAGCTGGACCAGCCACTGCTGCACTGCCGCCGCCGCCGCCGCCACCCCCCCCCCCCCCCCCGCCCCCGTGTCCTGAGTTTTTAACCTTAGCCATTCTGACTGGTATGAGGTGAAATCTCAGGGTTGTTTTGATTTGCATTTCCCTAATGATTAATGATGTTGAACATTTCTTAAGGTGCTTCGCAGCCATCCAAAGTTCAAGAGGCCATATTGTTGTGAGTTTTGTGAGTATGAGCAGTCAAATAAACCAAACAAGATAAAAAAAATCAATATTTCAGAGAGAATGGTTTTAATTTGGTTTTGAATAAAAATTGAAAAATAATTGTGTTTAAAATCTCTGGAAGTTGATTAACATTAAGAGTATATTAAATAATTCTTTCAAGGCAATTTGTAAAAGTCAGCCAATATGAAGGAAGAGTCATAAAATGATTAATGTATTCAAGTTAACAGCATACTTCACCCAAGAGAAATGAATGAACTTAAATCAATACATAGCTGCACTCTTCTTTGATGGAAAAAAACTTCTTAAGCAGTTTATAACACTAATAGTTTCTACTTTGAAGCTCTGGAGTAACAGAGCAAGTTGCAATTCTATCTAAAGAAACAGACCTCAGGAAATAGAGAAACTGGTCAAGTGTAATGTGGCAGCTTAACAAAGAACATTCTTCCTGAGAAAACTTGGCAGAATAGTGAATGGAAAATAGCCTCTTATCTCCAGCATCAATGAATTTGAAAACTCTCCATCTTTTATATTTACTTGACAGTAGTGAGTAATTTGTACTATTAGTGAACCATGGCAAATTACTTAGTTGAGGAGAAAGTAAATCCTACTACGAATGAAAGAAAACTTTATGTACAGAACAAAATAAAACCAACTTACTACGGAATATGAACTTCTAAAGTGCTTCTGATTTGTCTTGGATGTTGATAAAGGAGGAGGTGCAAGAGAATTTTTGGGTGCTTTGCAAGCAAATTTGTAAAATGCAATGTCAAGACTACTTATTGGAGTGTGCTCCAGGGAAGTCTAGGAATGCAGTGCCGAGCCACAGATACAACAATTTTACCTCTTATTCTCTGCAAATTTTTACTACTTCCATGAATAACCTCAATTTTCAACTTTTGGTCTTGTGTGAGTCAGCCTCAGTAAACCTATTGATGTAACAACTGATGACCTGGGCGATATCCTGACATATCCTAGTCACTCTGAAATTATAATGCAGTTTGTTGCTAACATACAGATAAACTGTGAGGCACTGAACCAAGAATTAGAATTTATTTTTAGTATGGTTTTCTGTCTTCTTTTATTAGGGGGGGGATTCACAAATAATGGAAGAAAATAATAAAATAACTTTTTTTTTGACCATTTATATAGTCACTCTGAAATTATAATGTAGTTTGTGGCTAACATACAAATAAACTGAGGCACTCAACCAAGAACTAGAATTTATTTTTTAGTGTGGTTTTCTATCTTTTTTTTGGGGGGGGGGATTCACAATAACTGAAGAAAATAATAAAATAATTTATTTTTTACCCATTTATATAGATAATGAACTATAACCTTTTCTTCTCTATGTCTGAGGTAGTTTGTTAAATTTAAATGAGATATATTGTAGAGAAAATAAAATTGGTGTGTGGAATGATAAGGAGCTTCCAGGAGGAAATGGGGAAAAATCTCCTTTGATATCTAAAATGTCCTAAATATAACTGTCCTTGTTTCAATTAAGCTCACATACTAAAGACTTAGTCTCAAATTGGGAGCTGGTAGAAACTTTAGGAGGTAATGTCTATATAGGCAACATGTCACTATGGGCATTCAAAGATTATACATATGCCTAATCCCTCCTTGTCTTGTTCTTCTAACTGCATCTGGACAGGAAGTATGTTCAGGAAAAGAGGGAGGAAGATAGGGAGGGAGAGAGAGAGACAGAGAGAGAGAGAGAGAGACAGAGAGAGAGACAGAGAGAGAGAGACAGAGAGAGAGAGACAGAGAGAGAGAGACAGAGAGAGAGAGACAGAGAGAGAGAGACAGAGAGACAGAGAGACAGAAAGAGGCAGAGACAGACAGAGACAGAGACAGAGAGAAAGAAAAAGAGAAACAGAGAGAGGGACAGACAGACACTGAGAGACCAAGAAAGGATATAACTGGTATATATGCAGAGAGAAGGCTAATGTATACATAAAACAGACATTTGGTAAAAGTACCTGAATCTGAGAAATTCTTAGGGTATGCCCCTCTACACTACCCATGTCTGACATAGTGTGGATGATGTATAGGAGGCAATAGGAAGTGTGCATTTAAAAAATCCTAAAAGTTAAACACAGATGAGGTACAGCTTCAAAACCCCACTAGAGTCCCATTCTATTCGAGAACTACTATTTACAGATAGACTGATCTCTAAAACAACAGAAGGAAAGATTGAAGTTAGTAGACAGAAGGACAAACACTAGAAAATTTTGGCATAAGGTAAAAGGAACTTTACCCAAAGATCACAGTGACTGAATTTGTCACTAGTAGCATCCCCTTCCCTGACAACCTATATAGACTATCACAAATGACTTTCAAAAAAAAGGGAAACAACCATATCTTTAAAACCAGGAAAAAATTCTGAGTGGTGTCATAATATCTTTTATTTCATTTTATAGCTTTCTAAAACTTTATTTTATTTTAATTTTTTGAAGTGTGTACCTTTTCATAATTTAATTACTTGGTGATTGTATTTTAACTTTTGTTTTGCTAGAGAAAGGTTTGTGTTTTTGGGTGGTTGATTAAATTTGTCCATATACCCTTTCTATCTCAAATGTGATGTACTTTATTTATTTAATTTAAATGGTTCCTGTCTTAATTTTCTTGTTGCTTTGATAAAATACCCTGGCAACAACCACTTATAAAGGTACAGTACAACAATAAGACAAGGGAGTCCTAGTAGCAAGAACTTCAGGCAACTGTTCCATTATATCCACAGTCTGGAAGAAGAGATTAATTGCTGGTGCTCAGCTAGTACTCTTCTTTTTATTCAGCATAGTACCAAAATTTAAGGAATTGTGCCATGTAGAATTGTCAGAATTTCCCACTTCAGTCAATTTGATCAAAATAATCCTCTGGCTACATAAGCATGTTCTTCTCCCAGGAAAGTATAGATTTCAAATTTATAGTTAAGAGTTAACACCATGGATCCTGTGCCACAGCTCTCCATACCAAAATATCTCCAGAAGAGAGCTTGTCTCCTAGGAGTGCCAACACACCCATGAGCACAGGTAAGACCACCACTTCTGCTCAAATCCCTGGCTAAAGAGAGACCCACCTAGAGCCATCAGGACACAGAAACCAAGGAACAGACAGGGACAAGATCCTTGTGTCACAAAGTGAGACAACCCCGGAGATAGAAAACCTAGGAAACAGACCAGGAGTCATAGATGAAAATGTCACCAACAGAATACAAGAGATAGAAGAGAGAAACTCAGGTGTAGTCGATAGCATAGAAAACATTGACACAACAGTCAAAATGTCAAATGCAAAAAGCTCCTAACCCCAAACATCCAAGAAATCCAGGACACAATTAGAAGACCAAACCTAAAAATAATAGAGTTGGTCAACACCCCAAATCAATGGACAGATCATGGAAACACAAACTAAATAGAGCGAAGATTCGCAACTTAAAGGGCTAGTAAATATCTTCAAAGAATTATAAAAGAAAACTTCCCTAATCTAGAGGAAGAGATGCCCATAAACATAAAAGATGCCTACTGAACTCCAAGTAGATTGGACCAGAAAAGAAATTCCTCCTGTTACATAATAATCAAAACACCAAATGCCAACACAAACAATATTAAAAGCAGTAAGGGAAAAATGTCAAGTAACATAAAAAGTCAGACCTATCAGAATTACACCAGACTTCTCACCAGAGACTATGAGAGCTAGAAGATCCTGGGCAAAGGTCATACAGACCCTAAGAGAACACAAAATGTAACCCAGTGAAACTCTCAGTCACCATAGATGGAGAAACCAAGATATTTCATGACAAAACCAATTACACAATATCTTTCTACAAATCCAGCCCTATAAAGGAAAACAGATGGAGAACACCAACATTAGGAGGGAAACTAAACCCTAGAAAAAGCAAGAAAGTAATTTTCTTTCAACAGACCCAAAAGAAGATAGCTACACAAACATAATTCCACCTCCAACAACAAAAATAGCAGGAAGCAACAATCACTATTCCTTAATATCTCTTATCATCAATGGACTCAATCCCCCAATAAAAAGACATAGACTAACAGACTGGTTACATAAACAGGATCCAGCATTTTGCTGCATAAAGGAAAACACACTTCAGTGTCAAAGACTGAAACTATGCCAGGGTAAATGGCTGAACAAACGTTTTCCAAGCCAATGGTCCTAAGAAACAAGCTGAAGTAGCCATTCTAATATCAAATAAAGTAGGCTTTCAACCAAATGTTATCAAAAAAGATACGGAAGGACATTTCATACTCATCAAAAAAAAATCTACCAAGAACAACTCTCAGTTCTGAACATCTATGCTTCAAATGCAAGGGCACTCACATTTATAAAAGAAACTTTACTAAAGCGCAAAGCACACACTGCACCTCACACAATAATGGTAGGAGATTTCAACACCCCACACTCATCAATGGACAGAATACGAAAACACAAACAGAGACACAGTGAAACTTACAGAACTTATGGACCAAATAGATTTACCAGATATCTATAGAACATTTCATCCTAAAACAAAAGAATATACCTTCTTCTAAGTAAGTCATATAACCTTCTCCAAAACTGACCATATAATTGGTCACAAAACAGGTCTCAACATATAAAAGAAGATTGAAATAATTCCATGTATCCTATGAGATCATCACAGATTAAGGCTGGGTTTCAATAACAAAACAACAACAACAACAACAATAACAAAAACGGAAAGCCCACATACACATGGAAGCTGAACAACACTCAATAACTTGGTCAAGGAAGAAATAAAGAAATTAAAGACTTTTTAGAATTTAATGAAAATGAAAGCACAACATACCTAAACTTATGAAACACAATGAAAGCAGTGCTAAGAGAAAAACTCTGAGTGCCTACAAAAAGAAACTGGAGAGAGCAGACTTTAGCATCTAGGCAGCACACTTGAAAGCTCTAGAACAAAAAGAAGCAAGTATATACAAGAGGAGTAGATGATAGGAATTAATCAGACAGGGCTGAAATAAACCAAGTAGAAACAAAAAGAACTACACAAAGAATCAACTAAACCAGGAGCGGTTCTTTGAGAAAATCAAGATAGATAAACCCTTAGCCAAACTAACCAGAAGGCACAGAGACAATATCCAAATTAATGAAATCAGAAATGAAAAGGAGGAGGAATCTCTTGAGAACCAAGCCCGTGGCTTATCCACTGAGGTGAGCTCTTCGCTAACCACACATGTGGCCATTCAACAAGGCAGCATCCTTCAACAGAAAGCCAAGAGCTGGAGGGAAGCTGCTCAGCTGGCATTGCTGAGACACCGTGGGGAAAAGGATTCTAGTCTGTGGTGGACGAAGCCTGGAGACAGTGAAAGGGAGCCTGGGATTAACAGAAATGAGAAAAAAAAAAAGTCAGTTATGAGAGGATCTCCACTATCTTGGCTCTCAGACACCAGAGAGAACTGACAGCCTGAGGTATGCAGACTTAGCCTGAGGCCAACATCGCTGGGGTCTAAGCCCGACAGGCATTGGCCTGCACCCAGGCCATGAGCTGTTTGAGGGGCCATCGGTGCACTGGTGCGCCAACCCGGCCAGGAAGTTGTTTGCCCGGCAGTCTGTCCCAGCACTTAAAGGAAGTGCGCACTGCCATTATGGCTACAGGACTCCAGAGAGTTCTAGCAGGCAAAGCCAGCTAACAGTCATAGCCCGAGGCCAATATCACGGGGGTCTATGCCCGACAGGTGTTGGCCTGCACCCAGGCCTGGGCTGTCTGGTGGGCCATCTGTGTGCCAACCCAGCCAGGAGGTTGTCAGCCCAGCAGTCTGTCCCGGCACTTAAAGGAAGCAAGCGCCGCCATTTTGGATACCTGACAGAAGAAGTTAGTAGTCATAGCCCGAGGCGAACATTGCTCGGGCCTAAGCCTGTCAGGCTTTTGCCTGGACTCAGGGCCTGAGCAGCTAGGCTAGCCTTGTGTGCACCAACTCAGTTGGGGGATGGCTGCCCGGCAGAGTGATCAGCCCTCAGAAAAGGTCTCTGCAGCATACACCATCAGCACTCCCTGAAGGAAAAAACGGCATTACCTGGTTCACAGAGACAATCTGGGGCAAGGCACACTAGGGCTCCAAGGGCACCCAAGAGGAGGGCAGCACATCAACAATCTGTGATAGGGGAAAACCAGCCATCCAGTGTTGCGAAAATAGCCTTACAGCCTCACAGGAGGCTCAAACACCAGCCAGAGGCAAGACCAACTAACACCAGAGATAACAAGATGGCAAAAGGCAAATGTAAGAATGCTACCAACAGAAATCTAGGCAATCTGGCAGCGTCTGAACCAAACTCTCCAACAACAGCAAGTCCTGGATACCCCAATATACCAGAAAAAAACAAGATTTGGATTTAAAAATCACTGGTCATGCTGATGCTAGAGGAACACAAAGAGGACATAAGTGAATCTCTTAAAGAGATACAGGGGAACATGAATAAGCTAGAAACCTGTATAATGGAAACACAAAAATCACTTAAAGAAATTCAGGAGAATAAGACTCAAGAGATAGAAGCCAATAAAGAAGAAATGCAAAACAAAACAAAACAAAACAAAAACAAAAACAAAAACAAAAACAAAAACAAAAAACAAAAAACAAAAAACAAAATAAAAAAAACCCTTAAAGAAATGCAGGAGAAAGTGAGTCAAATGGCAGAAGTCATGAAAGAGGAAACACAAAAATCTCTTAAAGAATTAAAGGAAAACACAAACAAACAAATGAAGGAACTGAGCAAAACCATCCTGAATCTAAAGACAGAAGTAGAAACAACTAAGAAATCACAAATGGAGACAACTTTGGAGATAGAAAACCTTGGGAAGAAATCAGGGGCCATAGATGTAAATATCAACAACAGAATACAAGAGATGGAAGAAAGAATCTCAGATGCCGAAGATACCATAGAAACCATTGACTCAAGAGTCAAAGAAAATGCAAAATGCAAAATGCAAAAAGCTTGTATCCCAGAACATCCAGGAAATCCAGGACACAATGAGAAGACCAAACCTAAGGATTATAGGTATAGATGAGAGTGAAGATTTACAACTGAAAGGGCCAGCAAATATCTTCAACAAAATTATGGAAGAAAACTTTCCCAACTTAAAGAGAGAGAGATGCCAATGAATATACAAGAAGCCTACAGAACTCCAAACAGACTGGACCTGAGCAGAAATACCACTTGTCACATAATAATCAAAACTCCAAATGTACTAAACAAAGAAAGAATATTAAAGGCAGTAAGAGAAAAAGGGCAAGTAACATATAAAGGAAGACCTATCAGAATCACACCAGACTTCTTACCAGAGACCATGAAAGCTAGAAGATCCTGGGCAGATCTCATGCAGACTCTAAGAGAACACAAATGTCAGCCAAGATTACTATACTCAGCAAGACTCTCAATCACCATAGATGGCGAAAACAAGATATTCCATGAAAAAAACCAAATTTACACAATACCTTTCCACAAACCCAGCCCTACAAAGAATAATAGGAGGAAAACTCCAATACAAGGAGGGAAACTATACCCTGGAAAAAGCAAGATAGTAACCTTCTTTCATCAAACCCAAAAGAAGATAACCACTCAAATATAACAATAATATAAAAAAATGACAGGAAGTAATAATCACTATTTCTTAATAACTCTTAACATCAATGGACTCAATTCCCCAATAAAACGACATAGACTAACAGAGTGGATAAGGAAACAGGACCCTATATTTTGCTGCATACAGGAAACACACCTCAGTGTCAAAGACAAAAAAGTACCTTAGAGTAACAGGCTGGAAGACAATTTTACAAGCCAATGGTCTTAGGAAACGATTCAGAGTAGCCATTCTAATATCAGATAGAATTGACTTTCAACCTAACGTCATCAAAAGAGACACGGAAGGACACTTCTTGCTGATCAAAGGAAAAATCCACCAAGAAGAACTCTCAATTCTGAACATCTATGCACCAAATGCAAGGGCACCCTCATTCGTAAAAGAAGCTTTACTAAAGCTCAAAGCACACATAGCTCCTAACACAATAATTGTGGGTGACTTCAACACTCCACTATCCTCAATGGACCGATCAGGAAAACAGAAACTAAACAGGGATACAGTAAAACTAATTTAAGCTTTGGACCAATTTGATTTGACTGATATTTATAGAACATTTCACCCTAAAGCAAAAGAATATACCTTTTTCTCAGCACCTCATGGTACCTTCTCCAAAATCGACCATATAATTGGTCACAAGAGAGACCTCAACAAATATAAGAAGATCGAACTAATCCCATCCCTCCTATCAGAACACTATGGAGTAAGAGTGGTCTTCAATAGCAACAAAAACAACAGAAAGCCCACATACACACGGAGGCTGAACAATACTCTACTCAATGACACCTTGGCCAAAGAAGAAATAAAGAATTCAGAGACTTTTTAGAATTTAATGAAAATGAAGGCACAACATACCCAAATCTTTGGGACACAATGAAAGCAGTGCTAAGAGGAAAACTAATAGCCCTGAATGCCTCCAAAAAGAAACTGGAGAGAGCATACACTAGCAGCTTAATGGCACATGTGAAAGATCTGGAACAAAACAAAGCTAATTCACCCAAGAGGAGTGAATCAATCAAAGACAGGAAATCATCAAAGTCAGGGCTGAAATCAATCAAGTGGAAACAAAGAGAACCATACAAAGAATCAACAAATCCAGGAGCTGGTTCTTGGAGAAAATGAACATGATAGATAAACCCTTAGCCAGACTGACCAACGGGCACAGAGAAAGTATCCAAATTAACAAAATTGGAAATGAAAAGGGGGATATAACAACAGAAACTGAGGAAATTCAAAAAATCATCAGATCCTACTACAAAAGTCTATACTCAACACAACTGGAGAATCTGGAGGAAATGGACAATTTCCTAGACAGATACCAAATACCAAAATTAAATCAGGACCAACTAGACCATCTAAACAGTCCCATAACCCCTAAAGAAATAAAAGGAGTCATAGAAAGTCTTCCAACCAAAAAACGCACAGGACCAGATGGTTTCAGTACAGAATTCTATCAGACCTTCAAAGAAGACCTAAAACCAATACTCTTCAAACTATTCCATAAAATAGAAATGGAAGGAACACTACCCAACTCCTTCTATGAAGTCACAATTACACTGACACCAAAACCACACAAAGATCCAACAAAGAAAAAGAACTTCAGACCAATTTCCCTTATGAACATCATACAAAAATACTTAATAAATTCTTGCCAACCGAATCCAAGAACATATAAAAATGATCATCCACCATGATCAAGTAGGCTTTATCCCAGGGATGCAGGGTTGGTTCAATATATGGAAATCCATCAATGCAATCCACTACATAAACAAACTCAAAGAAAAAAAACCACATGGTTATTTCATTGGATGCTGAAAAAGCATTTGACAAAATTCAGCATCCTTTCATGCTTAAAGTCTTGGAAAGAACAGGAATTCAAGGCCCATACCTAAACATAGTAAAAGCAATACACCGCAAACCGGTAGCTAGCATCAAACTAAATAGAGAGAAACTTGAAGCAATGCCACTAAAATCAGAGACTGACAGGGCTGCCCCCCTTTCTCCTTATCTTTTCAATATTGTACTTGAGGTACTAGCTCGGGCAATTAGACAACATAAGGAGGTCAAAGGGATACAAATTGGAAAGAAAGAAGTCAAACTATCATTATTTGTAGTTGATATGATAGTCTACCTGAGTGACCCAAAACCTCCACTAGAGAATTCCTACAGCTGATAAACAGCTTCAGCAAAGTGACAGGTTATAAAATCAACGCAAGCAAATCAGTAGCCTTCCTGTACTCAATGGATAAGCAGGCTGAGAAAGAAATTAGGGAAATGACACCCTTCAGAATAGCCACAAACAGTATAAAGTACCTCGAGGTGACTCTTACCAAACATGTGAAAGATCTGTATGATAATAACTTCAATACTCTGAAGAAGGAAATGGAAGAAGACCTCAAAAATTGGAAAAATCTCCCAAGCTCATGGATTGGCAGGATTAATATAGTTAAAATGGCCATTTTGCCAAAAGCAATATACAGATTCAATGCAATCCCCATCAAAATCCCAACTCAGTTCTTCATAGAGTTAGAAAGAGAAATTCTCAAATTCATTTGGCATAACAAAAAACCCAGGATAGCTAAAACTATTCTCAACAATAAAAGAAATTCTGGGGGAATCAGTATCCTGGACCTCAAGCAATACTACAGAGCAATAGTGTTAAAAACTGCATGGTATTGGTACAGTGACAGGCAGGCAGATCAATGGAATAGGATTGAAGATCCAGAAATGAACCCACACAACTATGGCCACTTGATCCTTGACAAAGGGGCTGAAAACATCAAATGGAAAAAAGATAGCCTTTTCAACAAATGGTGCTGGTTCAACTGGAGGTCAGCATGCAGAAGAATGCAAATTGATCCATCCTTATCTCCTTGTACTAAGCTCAACTCCAAATGGATCAAGGACCTCCACATAAAGCCAGACACTCTGAAGCTAATAGAAAAGAAACTGGGGAATATCCTTGAGAACATCGGTACAGGGGCAAAGTTCCTGAGTAGAACACCAATAGCGTATGCTCTAAGATCAAGAATTGACAAATGGATCTCATAAAATTACAAAGTTTCTGTAAGGCAAAGGACACCATCAAAAGGACAAATCAGCAACCAAAAAATTGGGAAAAGATCTTCACCAACCCTACATCAGATAGAGGACTAATATCCAATATATACAAAGAAGTCAAGAAGTTAGACCCCAGAAAGCTGGGGTACAGAGCCAAATAAATAATTTTCACCTGTAGAATTTTGGATGGCTGAGAAGTATCTTAAAAAATGCTCAACTTCATTATTCATTAGGGAAATGCAAATCAAAACAACCCTGAGATTTCACCTTACACCAGTCATAATGGCTAAGAGTAAAAACTCAGGAGACAGCAGGTGTTGGCCGAGGATGTGGAGAAAGAGGAACACTCCTCCACTGCTGGTGGGGTTACAAATTGGTACAACCACTCTGGAAATCAGTCTGGCTGTTCCTTAGAAAACTGGGCATGTCACTTCCAGAGGATCCTGCTATACCACTCCTGGGCATATACCCAGAGGATTCCCCAGCAGGTAATAAGGATATGTGCTCCACTATGTTCATAGCAGCCCTATTTATAATAGCTAGAAGCTGGAAAGAACCCAGGTATCTCTCAAGGGAAGAATGGATGCAAAAAATGTGGTATATATACACAGTGGAGTACTATTCAGCCATCAGAAACAATGAATTCACGAAATTTTTAGACAAATGGATGAAGCTGGAGAGTATCATACTAAGTGAGGTAACCCAGTCTCAAAGGATTAATCATGGTATGCACTCACTATTAAGTGGATATTAGCCTATAAAATTGGAATACCCAAAACATAATCCACACATCAAATGATGTACAAGAAGGACGGAGGAGTGGCCTGGTTCTGGAAAGACTCAGTGTAGCAGTATAGGGCAAAACCAGAACAAGGGAGATGAGAGAACAGGGGGAAGGAAGAGGGCTTATGGGACTTTCAGGTTGTGGGGGGCCCGAAAAGGGGAAACCAGTTGAAATGTAAATAAAATATATATCGAATAAAAATATTAAAAAAAAGAAAAGGAAAAAAAGGAAATGAAAAGGGAGATATAAGAAGAGAAACTGTGGAAGAAATTAAAAAACATCATCAGATCCTACTACAAAAGCCTATATCTCACGAAACTCAAAAATCTAGATGAAATGGACAATTTTTTAGACAGATACCAGGTATGAAAGTTAAATCAGATAAACCTTCTAAGCAGTCCCATAACCCCTAAAGAAATAGAAGCAGTCATTAAAAATCTTCCAACCAAAAAATCCATGGCTAGATAGGTTTAGTGCAGAATTCTATCAGACCTTCAAAGAAGACCTAATATCAACACTCTTCAAACTATTCCACATAATAGCAACAGAAGGAACACTACCCAATTTGTTCTATGAAACCACACTTACACTGATACCAAAACCACACTAAGACCTAACAGAGAAAGAGAACTTAAGACCAATTTCCATTATGAATATCAATGCAAAAATACTCAATAAAATTCTCACAAACCAAATCCAAGAACACATCAAAATGATCATTCACCATGATCAAGTAGGCTTCATTCCAGAGATGTAGAGATGGTTCAATATATGGAAATCCATCAATGTAATCCACTACATAAACAAACTCAAAGGAAAAAAACCCCACATGATCATTTCATAAGATACTGAAAAAGCATTTGACAAAATTCAGCATCTCTTCGTGTTAAAAGTCTTGGAAAGATCAGAAATTCAAGGCAAGGCCCATCCCTAAACATAGTAAAAGCAATATATAGCAAACCAGTAGCTAACATCAAACTAAATGGAGAGAAACTTGAAGCAATCCCACTAAAATCAGGGACTAGACAAAGACAGTCCACTCTTTCCCTATCTATTCAATATAGTACTTGAAGTCCTAGCCAGAGCAATCAGACAACAAAAGAGGTCAAAGGTATACAAATCGGAAAGGAAGAAGTCAAAATATCACTATTTGAAAACGATATGATAGTATACTTTGGTGACCCCAAAAATTCCACCAGAGAACTCCTAAATCTGATAACCAACTTCAGCAAGTGGTTGGATATAAAATTAATTCTAACAAATAGATAGCCTTCCTCTACTCAAAGGATTAACAGACTGTGTGATGGCTTGTAATTGGCCCACGAAGTGACCCTATTAGGAGGTGTGGCCTTGTTGGAGTAGGTGTGTCACTGTGGGTGTGGGCTTAAGACCCTCACCCTAGTTGCCTGGAAGTCAGTCTTCAACTAGCAGCCTTCAGATGAAGATGTAGAACTCTCAGCTCCTCCTGTACCATATCTGTCTGGATGCTGCCATGTTTCTGCATTGATGACAATGGACTGAACCTCTGAGCTTGTAAGCCAGCCGCAATTAAATGTTATCTTTTATAAAACTTTCATTGGTCATGGTGTCTGTTCACAGCAGTGAAACCCTAACTAAGACAGACTGAGAAAGAAATTAGGGAAAGAACCCCTTCACAATAGTCATAAATAATATAAAATACCTTGGTGTGACTCTAACAAACAAGTGAAAGATCTGTATGACAAGAACAGCAAGTCTCTGAAGAAAGAAGTTGAAGATCTCAGAAGATGGAACGATCTCCCATGCTCAAGGATTGGAAGGATTAATATAGTATAAATGACCATCTTGCCAAAAGCAATCTACAGATTCAATGCAATCCCCATTAAAATTCCAACTTAATTCTTCATAGAGTTAGAAAGAGTGATTTCAAATTCATTTGGAACAACAACAACAACAAAAACTCAGGATAGCAAAAACTATTCTCTACAATAAAAGAACTTCTGGGGGAATCACAGTTGGTGACCTCAAGCTGTAATACAGATCAATAGTGATAAAAACTTCATGGTATTGGTACAGAGATGGGTAGGTAGATCAATGGAATAGAATTGAAGACCCAGAAATGAATCCACACACCTATGGTCACTTGATATTTGACAAAGGAGCTATAATCATCCAGTGGATAAAGACAGCATTTTCAACAAAGGTGCTGGTTTAAGTGGAGGTCAGCATGTAGAAGAATGCAAATTGATCCATTCTCATCTCCTTGAATAAAGCTCAAGTCCACGTGGATCAAGGACCTCCACAGAAAACAGATACACTGAAACTAATAAAAGAGAAAGTGGGGTAGAGCCCTGAACACATGGTCACAGGGGAAAATTCCACAAACAGAACACCAATGGTTTTTGCTCTAAGATCAAGAATTGACAAATGAAACCTCATAAAATTACAAAACTGTAAGGCAAAGGACACTGTTAATAGGGCAAAACGGCAATCAACAGATTGGGAAAGATCTTTACCAACCCTACATCTGATAGAGGGCTAGTATTCTCTATACACAAAGAACTCAAGAAGTTAGACTCCAGAGAACCAAATAACCCTATTAAAAATGGGGTACAGCATTAAAGAATTCTCAACTGAAGAATATTGAATGAGAAACCCCTAAAGAAATGTTCAAAGTTCTTAGTCATAAAGAAAATGCAAACCAAACAACCCTGAGATTCCATCTCACACTAGTCAGAATGGCTAAGATCAAAAACTCAAGGGACACAGATGCTATCAAAGTTGTGAATAAAGAGCAACACTTTTTCATTGCTGGTGGGATTGCAGTTCCTCATAAATCAGTCTTGCAGTTCCTCAGAAAATTGGACATAGTACTACCTGACGACCCAGCTATACCACTTTTGGGCATGTACCCAGAATTTTCCCCAAAATGTACAAGGATACATGCTCCACTATGTTTATAGAAGCCTTATTTATAATAGCCAGAAGCTGAAAAGAACTCAGATGTCCTTTAACAGAGGAATGGATAAAGAAAACGGGATACATTTACATAATGGAGTACTACTCGGCTATTAAAAACAATGACTTCATTAAATTCTTAGACAGGTGGATGGAACTTGAAAATATCATTCTGAGTCAGGTAACCCAGTAAGAAAAGAACACACATGGCATGCACTCCCTAATAAGTGGATATTAGTCCAAAAGTATGGAATAACCAAGATACAATTCACAGACCATATGAAGCTTAAGAAGAAGGAAGACCAAAGTGTGGATACTTCAGTGCTTCTTAGAAGGGGGAACAAAATACTCACAGGAGGAGATAAAATGTGGAGCAGAGACTGAAGGAAAGGCCATCCAGAGATTGCCCAACCTCATGATCCATCCCCAAATACAGTAGCCAAACCCAGGGAAGTGCTTGCAGACAGCAGCCTGATATCTCCTGAGAGGCTCTGCCAGAGCCTGACAAATAGAGGTGGATGTTCACAGCCAACCATTGTGCTGATTGCAGGGTCCCCAATGGAGGAGTTGAAGAAGGAACAGAAGGAGCTGATAGAGTTTGCAGCCCCATGGAGGGAGCAAAAGTGTCAACTGTCCAGACTTCCCAGAGCTCCTGGGGACTGGACCACAAACCAAAGAGTGCACATGGAGGGACCCATGGCTCCTGCTGCATATGTGGCAGAGGATGTCTTTGTTGGACGTAAGTGGGAGCAATGGCCATTGGCCCTGAGTGTGTTCAATGCCCCAGTATAGGGGAATGCTAGGGCAGGAAGGTGTGTGAGTGTGTGTGTGTGTGTGTGTGTGTGTGTGTGTGTGTAGTACTCTCATAGAGGCAGAGGGAAGGGTTATGGGATAGGGAGCTCCAGGGGCAAGACCTGGAAAAGGGATAACATTTTAAATGTAAATAAATAAAATATCCAATAAAAGAAAAAAATATTTATTACCATTTTTTCACTTCTATGTTATCTTTCTCCCAATTTTGTTTTCTTCTTATTTCAATATTTACTCATAAAGTTTTTCAAATTATAGAATCTCTGGATTTTTTAAGGGACACAATTGAAATGCACAATTGTTGCCAAGTAATATTTACCACAAGGTCAGCAACAAAATCCTTATGTTGTTTGTTTGTTTGTTTTTGTCTTTTTTATTAGATATTTTCTTTTTTTTTTACTGAAAAGGGAAGTAAAAACACTTTATGATAAAATTAAAAATTTACATGGAAAATATTTCAGATAAAATTGAAGAGATACATAGAAAAACACATTAAAATTGACAATTTTCATGGAAAATTAAAGAGTAAAGTGGTAGACATGTAAAACATTGCTAAATTAATTGAAATATGAAATAGAAATATTTTATGATAGAATTGAAGATTTACATGGAAAATATTTGTCATAAAATTGTAGTAAAATATAGAAAAACATGTTAGAATTGAAGATTATCATGGATAATTTTATATAGATATAATAATGGTAGGCATAAAAGTATTCCTAAGTTGATGGAAAGTGGAATTATAAACACTTTCTGATAAACTTGAAGATTTACATGGAAAATATTTCTGATAAAATTGAAGAAATATATAGAAAAACATGTTAAAATTAAAGATTATCATGGAAATTATACAGATAAAATGATAGGCATAAAGATAATTCTAAGTTGATTGAAGGTGGAATTATAAACATTTTCAGATAAAATTGAAGATTTACATGGACACTATTTCTGGTAAATTCAAGAAATATATAGACAAACACATTGAAATTGACTATATCATGGAAAATTTTACATATAAAATGGTAGATATAAAAACTCTTTCTAAATTAATTGAAGGTGGAATTAGAAACATTTGTGATAAAGTCAAAGATTTACATTGAAAACATTTCTGATAAAATAGAGGAAATATATAGAAAGACATTAAAATTGAAGATTATCATGAAAAATAATGCAGATAAAATGTAGACATAAAAACATTACTAAATTAATTAAAAGGGGAATTACAAACATTTTCTGATAAAATTGAAGATTTACATGAGAAATATTTCTGTTAGTCTATGTCTTTATATTGGCGAGTTGAGTTCATTGTTGTTAAGAGATATTAAGGAATAGTGATTGTTGCATCCTGTTATTTTTTGATGTTATTTTTATGTTTGTGTGGGTATCTTTTTTTGGGTTTGTTGGAAGATTACTTTCTTGCTTTTTCTAGGGTGTAGTTTCCCTCCTTGTGTTGGCATTTTCCACCTATTATCTTTTGTAGGGCTGGATTTGTGGGCAGATATTGTGTAAATTTGGTTTTATCATGGAATATCTTGGTTTCTCCATCTATGGTGATTGAGAGTTTTGCTGGGTATAGTAGCCTGAGCTGGCATTTGTCTTCTCTTAGGGTCTGTATGAGGTCTGCCCAGGATCTTCTAGCTTTCATCGTCTCTGCTGAGAAGTCTGGTCTAATTCTAATAGGTCTGCCTTTATAAGTCACTTGCCCTTTTCCCCCTTACTGCTTTTAATATTCTTTCTTTGTTTAGTGAATTTGGTGTTTTGATTATTATGTGCTGGGAGGACTTTCTGTTCTGGTCCAGTCTGTTTGGAGTTCTGAAGGCTTTTTGTATGTTCATGGGCATCTCTTTCTCTAGGTTAGGGAAGTTTTCTTCTATAATTTTTTTGAAGATACTTTCTGGCCCTTTATGTTGGAAATCTTTGGTCTCGTCTGTCCCAACCCACAGGACAGTCAACAGGGTCTCCGGACCACTTAGGAGAAGGCAAGAGACAAGAGACGCAAGAGATGGACAGCAAGACAGTATTCTGATCAAGCTGTCAAATTTTATTTTTTACCCAAGGCAATTTAAAGGGAAGCAAAGAAGCTGTAGGGAGGGGCGAAGGGGGAAGATTTACAGCGGCTGGCATCATTTCTTAGAAATAGTTTATCAGAGTTTCTGGGTAAAGCTAGTTATTGCTTCTGGAATCTTGGCATAATAAAGGGGCTCATGAGGAGGTGAAGTGGAAAGGGGTTTCTATAGTAAGCTATCCACAGATGAGCTTTGAGAGGAGGGGGGTTTGAGATCTAAGTAGGAATGACTCCTGGCATTGAGATCTAAGTGAGAATGACTCCTGGTATCGAGATCTCCTGGCATTGAGATCTTGGTGGGGATGGCTCCTGGTATTGAGATCTCTTGGCATCAAGATCTAAGTGAGGATGGCTCCTAGCATTTCTCCCTTCTCTGTAGAGTAGAGAGCAGAGATCAGACAGCCATTGATGGAAAGCAGATGAGGCACCAAGATAATGGGGCAGCGCCTGTTTTAGGATCATCCTGGTCATCCATCATCTCGTTCCCATATGGATGTCTCTGCCAGCCTCCAGAGATTCCTGTCTTAGGTGGGAGTGGCCCTGGTAAGGTACCCTGCCTTGGCTTGTTGCCTTCAGCTTGTGGGCTCCTTCTGGAATCCTGTCTCGAATGGCTGTGACAGGAATGCTCTCTCTGCCAGAGTACTCAAATGTGCTGTTTGGGCTGTTCTGCCCTGGGGGTTTGGGTAGCCATCTCTCAATCCTCCATAACCAAACGATGGTAATGTACCTGAATGGCCTTGGCTGCCAAGTCATCTACCTGCCTTTTAATTAGGGCAGTGAGGCATTTAAAAGCTCATGGTCCAAAAGACCATAACAATAATAGTCCTACAAGGGGCCCTAGGATACTGGGTAAAAGTGTAGTGAGCCATGGAGAGGTGGAAAACCAATTTTTATACCAACTTCCTTCTTGTTCTCTTTCCCTCTTATGTTTTTCTAGTCCTTGTATGACTATTTTCATGATATCTTTTACAACTTCTGCTTTACTAGTATAGAAACAGCAATAGGAGATTAAGTCCCCACCTATTTTGGAGGACAACCTCAGCTAGGGAGTCAATGGAGTCGGAGAGATCAATTATCCCTTGCTGAAGGCCTTGGACATCTTGATTGATGGTGGCACTTAGACCTATTTACCTAGAGTTGGAAAGAACAAGGGAAGAAATATCTGTTCCCACTCCCATAGCTCCGGCGAGGTCAAGTAGGACAGAGACAGTAACAGCAGAGATAGTTTCTCTGCAGGAGCAGCTCAGAGAGGTGGAGTCTCCAGCGGATGTGGATTGATCCCACAGGTGAAAAAATTCTTCAGAGTGATAATAAACTAAATGAGGAATCATCTTAATAAGGATGGAAAACTCAGGGCTTTCTCCATGCTTTCGATTTTGAAAAACTGAGGCGGAGAGGCAAGGTATGAGGCCATGAAGACCCTCACCAGGTTCCATCTGGGCAGAGAATAAAATAATTGCCAGGAGGGTGAAATATATTTCATTACACAAGTGAGCATAAACTGAGGGGACATTTGTTCCACTAGAGATCACACAAAGTCCCAGGCCAGATATTTGGGCTAATGAAAGACCTGGCCAAGCACCCTTTTGCCAGAGGCCGTGCAGTGGATCATTAGCATGGAGGGGATCACCAAGAATGGCAATTCCTTCATAAAAGGGTGGTTGGGAATGGTAGCACAATCAGCAATCTTCAACAAGTTCAGGGGAAGTTTTATTTAGGGCAAGAAAAGTCTGATTAACTAAAGAGAGGACAAGATTTTTAGTGGGAGCTGGTTGTACAGGCAGAATTGTTCTCTTTGTTAAGGAATGGAAGTGAACACATATCATAAACTGTTGAAAATGCTTATGGTAACTTTCTCTAAGTTATGTCTCTTCGTATTTATTTTGCATTTACCTTGAGAACATCAGAGGCTTAAATCTTCTTGTGGCAAGCTTAAAGCAGTGTCTTAGCCAAATAGTTTATCTTAATACCGTTTGAAAATTATTTACTTAAAGATTTTAAAAGTCCATTGTTAAGAGCAAAGGTCTGTAATAAAAATTTATAAACAATATATATATATATATATATATATATATATATATATTGAAAAATTTAAGATCTTAGCTTTTTGTATTGAAACAGAGACAACATATATATATTATAAGGTAAGGCTAGTAGCCATTTCTTGAGGAAAAACTTTTTTAAATGAAATTATTTTATTTGTTTTTTAAAGTTAGCTCTTTTAAGGTTAGAAGTAAATGCTTTTATAATTATCAGGATCCACAAAATAAAATATAACCCTTTAAATATATAATAATTTTATATGTAGTAGGCAGGACAAATTTTAATGCCTTTATAATTTTGACATAGTCTTATTGATCTTTTACAGATCTAAGTTGAACTTTATTTTGAACCACACCTGTATGAATCTGTTAAAATGTTCTTTTGGCCAGAAACTCTCTAGGTGAAGCCTGAAAGATGGAAGCTGTATCTCTAAAGCCTCTGCTGAGGCAGCTCAGAGCTTTGTATTAACTCAAATGTAAAACTTTTGATCTGAGTCTATTATCACTAAGGCCAGACCTACACCCACTGGTCCTGCAAAGTATAGCCTGTAGCCAGACCCCATTGTATGAAGGTCAAATAACAAAAGGAACCTGTAATATTAAAGCATAACTACAATTTATGAAAGCAAAACCCACTTTTAAACAATCTTTTCTCCTTAAAATTAATGGCAAACACATTACTTTCAAACTGCAAAGTTTGTCTATTAGTTCTTATGTTTGAATGTATGACAGTGTAACTTATTGAAGAGACATTATTTTAAATATTATTTCTTATAAGTTTGATTTCTAGGATAAGAACCACATAAAACATTATGCCAATTTTGAAATATCTTAGAGGCCTATTTTTCTTGGGTTCTGTCATGCCATGTGCTCCTTAAGATAGCACTGATTACCCTCATAACCCTGAATTATCAGTTTTAAACTTACCTTTTGTTACCATCATTATACCTTTTAAATTGCATATAATAACTTATGAGCCAATATTCTATAGTCAAGACATGTAAAACATTTGTACCTTTAAGACCAATTAAAAATAGAGATGAAGCAATTACACGAATCTCATAAATTCAAACCAAACACATTTTTTAGGAGAAATATCCATTAATCCACTTGTCCCAGAACTGCTGGCTCTTTAAGAAGCAACTTTTTCTCTAGCTGTGTTTGACTCCTAGTTAAGAATGTGAGGCACCTTAAATCAGCTTCCTCTGTGTAAACTGCAACCGGCAGGACTGCCAGCAGATAACCTTTTTTTTTTTTTTTTTTTTTTTTTTTTTTTTTTACCATTTTTTTTTAACATTAAACATTAAACAATCATCTAAACAACAAGGACAAACATAAATTGACACACATGTGGACAGGCTTTGGTGCACCAAAGACAGACAATAGACAGAGAGGTACTTGATGTCCCAAATATGATGATCCAAATATCTTAACCAGAATTAAAGATATCTCTAGTAGGATCGAGAAAGGAAGCAGGACATCTCCTGCTTTCCTCTTCTCCCCAGGAGAGTTTTGAAATAGCTTTTAACTATTTTTTTGATACAACGTCCTGCATATGGAAAAACTACTTTTCTGAAACCTGCTTTTTTCTCTCTCTTGTTTAAGATTTAACTCCTTATATTCTTTTTCTTCTGGGAATTCTGCCAGAGAAGGGAGAGGAGGCACAGTGGCAGCCACTGATAGTTGCTCCCCAGCTCCCTGCCTTTTTAACCTGTGTTGGGTTCATAAAAAAGGAAAGAGGTTTAGAGAATGCGGTATACAGTGGTGTGGGGGAAGGGGGTGAATAGGCGGACACACTCAGACATGGTATAGAATAGAGTTTATTTAGAATGGAGGATGAAAGTTAATGGGGTAGTGGAGACTGAGAAAGGCAGAGAAAGAGTGTGTAGAGAAGTAGAGACCAGCCATGACCATGTGGAGAGAGGTGGGAGCGGAGGAGAGCCCAAGAGTTTCTTTGCAGTCCAGGACTTACACTCTGCCTGTGAGTGAGTGGTTTTTACTTTTGATTTCTCTGGCTCTTTCAGCTGCCTGTGACTTCCAAAGAACAAATTCTCCCCCAGAGAGCTCAACTTGGGCTATGAGCTGGCCCTCAGTGGAAGATTCTAAGTGCTGAAGTGAAGGGAGCAGTCCACCCATAGGCTGTGATTATGGACTTTAATTTTTCTAAAGTTTTAAAGTCAAGGTGCTTGTTTTGGCTCTGACTTTTTCTGGGTATTTGTCTTTGAAATAAATCCTGAAGTTAGAGTCATCTGTTCCTCTAAATCTCGCAGCACCTTTAAGAGGGCTACTTGCTCCCTGCGGCTCTCTACCATTTGGCAGAGAGAAGAAATGTCTTCAGTGGCTCTCCTGCAGGCAGCTTTCTCCTCCAAGTTGTCTTCCTCCCTGGGTGATAGTGTCAGCTCCTGGATTATGACTAGATTTCAGAGTTTGTAGAGAAGGATAGACTTTGGTCTTTTTGAGAAATTAGGAAAAAGAGTAGACATAGACAGAGACCGTTTTAAATGTCTCTCCTCCATATCAGTCACAGCAGAGGCAGGAGGGATAAAGAGAGCACAGAGACAGTATCTGGATGAGTACTTTTTCAGAAAATGCTCTCCCTCAGAAACTAGATCCTGGAAGCAGGAGGAATTCTGAATAATATCATTAATCAGAGACCAGTAGTTAAAGGCAGTAACAGGAATTTTTTCAGACCAAAGGTTGCATAGTAATCTCTAAAATAATCACCTACTCTAGTCCATGTTTTCTTATCTATGGTTCCTTCCTCTAGGAACTAGGGACAAATTTGTCTGACTTTTTTTTTAACCTAGCCCCTCGAGTCTTGAGAGATTCCTCAAGCCTTAAAACAGGCTGAATAAATGCTTGTCCCATGTCTCACCTTCTGAGACGTTGTCGCCATGGAGATTATTCCCTGGCCGAGCGCGGAGTGCCAGTGGGTCAACCATGCCTCGACCTATCTGCTCCTGGAGCTGCACCTGAAGAGCTCTTCCTCGGGTCCTATGGCCTCCTTTTCCTTGATGACTCCACGGGGGCCTCACAGTTGGGCGCCAGAGTGTCCCGACCCGCTGGACAGTCAACAGGGTCCCCGGACCACCTAAGAGAAGGTGAGAGACAAGAGATGTGAGAGATGGACAGCAAGACAGTATTCTGATCAAGCTGTCAAAATTTGTTTTTTACACAAGGCAATTTAAAGGGAAGCAAAGAAGCTGTAGAGAGGGGTAAAGGGGGAATATTTACAGGGGCTGGCATCACTTCTTAGGAACAGTTTATCAGAGTTTCTGGGTAAAGCTAGGTATTGCTGCTGGAATCTTGGCATGATAAAGGGGGTCATGAGGAGGTGAAATGGAAAGGAGTTGCTATAGTAACCTATCCACAGATGAGCTTCGAAATGAGGGGGTTTTGAGATCTAAGTAAGAATGACTCTTGGCATTGAGATCTAAGTGAGAATGACTCCTGGTATCGAGATCTCCTGGCATTGAGATCTAGGTGGGGATATTGATATCTCTTGGTATCAGTATCTAAGTGAGGATGGCTCCTGGCACTCATCTATACCTGTAATCCTTGGGTTTGGTCTTCTCATTGTGTCCTGGAGTTCCTGGATGTTTTGTGTTACCAGCTTTATGCATTTTGCATTTTCTTTGACTGTTGAGTCAATGCTTTCTATGTTATCTTCAGCACCTGAGGTTCTTTCTTCTATCTCTTGTATTATATTGTTGATGCTTGCATCTATGACTCCTGAATTCTTTACAAGGTTTTCTATCTTCAGAGATGTCTAATTTTGTGATTTCTTTATTGTTTCTACTTCCACTTTTAGATCCTGGATGGTTTTGTTCAGTTCTTTCACTTGATTGTTTGTGTTTTCCTGTAATTCTTTAAGGGATTTTTTTTTTTTTTTTTTTTTTTTTTTTTGGTGTTTCTTCTTTAAGGGCTTCTGTCTATTGACCCATGATGTCCTTTGTTTCTTTAAGGGTTTTTTGTGTTTCATCTTTAAGGGCTTTTACCTGTTGACCGATGTTCTCCTGTATTCCACCCCCCCCCCTTTTTTTTGAGGCAGGATTTCTCTGTGTAGCTCTGGCTGTCCTGGAACTTACTCTGTAGACCAGGCTGGCTTCTAACTCAGAGATATGCTTGCCTCTGCCTCCCAAGTGCTGGGATTAAAGTGTGCACCACTACTGCCCTGCTCCTTTTTTTAAATTTTAAATTCTTTATTTGTTATATTCTTTATTTACATTTCAAATGATTTCCCCTTACCTCGATCTCTCCTCCCCGAAAGTCTCATAAGTCCTCTTCCCTCTCCCTGTTCCCCAATCCACCCCTTCCCACTTCCCTGTTCTGGTATTCTCCTACCTAGAAGCTTGGAATACCCAAGACACAATTCACATATCAAATGATGCCCAAGAAGAAGGAAGGAGTGACCCCTGGTCTTCCGTATTTCTTTAAGGGAGTTATTTAAGTCTTTCATGAAGTCCTCTATCATCATCATGAGATATGATTTTAAATCCAACTCTTGCTTTTCTGGTATGTTTTGTTATCCAGGACTTGCTGTGGTGGGAGAACTGGGTTTTGATGTTGCCATGTGGCCTTGGTTTCTGTTGGTAGGGTTCTTGTGCTTGCCTTTCGCCATCTGTTTATTTCTGGTGCTAGTTAGTATTGTTGTCTCTGGCTGGATATGTTCCTCCTGTGAGCTTGTAAGCCTGTATTCTTACTCCTCTGCGCCCAGAAAGCTCTCCTGGGAGATCACTCTCTCCTGGAGGGCTGTGCACAGAAGTCTGTGGAGTTTCCTGGCTTCCTAGTACAAATGTTGGTGGGAAGACTTCAGTCCCAGCTGCTCCACTTATCTTATGACCTGTGTGCTCCTGGTGGGCTGTGCACAGAAGGCTGTGGAGTCTCCTGGCTCCCTGGTGCCAATGGTGGCAGGACGACTTCCATCCCAGCTGTTCCACTGATCACAGAAGGCTGTCTGTTTGTTTTAATAGCAATTAGTTTCTCTCTTAAGTATCACTTGGAAATAAATGTCCAAGTGAAAAATTTCATACAAATCAGCAAACTATTATCAAAAATATTATCAAAATATTATCAAAAATAAGGAAAAAAGAAATTGGATGATATCTCTACCCAAAGAAATGTAGAAAAAACAACAACCATAAAAATAAGAGGCAATAGTATACTGCCATATTTATGAGCTCACAATTTCCTAATGATTAAAATAACAGTAATATTTGGTAAAATGTGGAAAATGATTTTAGAGTAATACTATTAAACAAATGAATTAGCATAAAGAGGACTTGAATAAGCAGATAAATTAGTATAACAATCAATTTAGGAACAACACAAAAAGTAAAGAAACTGGACAAAATGAACAATGGGTCTTGTAAGGAATTCAAGAGTGTGGAAAACATATACAGTAAGGAAGTTGAGATTTTTAATTAGAACCAAACAGAAACAATGGAAAAATACTGGAAAAAAGTCAACTAGTAAAAAAAGTAGAAAACATCACCAATATACAATATCAAACATAAGAATGAAGAATGTATTTCAGGGATAGGTAAAAATGTTTAAGAAATGTTCAGATATATATGAAAACAAATAAAAAGCATGCTTCAAATGTGCAGGAACTTTTAGGCACAGTCAATAGAAAAGATATAAGAATTCATGAAGCAGTGGAAAAAACTGAGATAAAATTTAAAGTCATAATGTTTTATAAAATTATAACAAAACAAAAATCCAGAAGCAAAGAAATGGACATCTCCATAAGAGGCATTTGGACCTCAACTAGCCATGAGGAGGGTTCCTTTACATTGATGATCATTGTTGAGATATCAAAAATATAAGTCAAAGAAACAACAATAAAAGTTTGGAGGAGGAAACATCAACTCCAAATTAATGGAAGAAACAATAGAGTAATATCAGTTCTTTCTTTAGTAATCCTGAAAAATCAAGAAAGCATAAAATGGTAACTGTCAAGCACTGAAAGTGACTGAAGATTGCTATACCTGACAAAATTATCTTACAATTGATGGAGAAAATGATAACATTTCAAGATAAACACAAAGTATGTTGCTTTTATTACAATTCATTAGACAATACAACCTCAGTGAAACAAAAATATTCCTATGTAGAAATATCAGTGCTGAAGGTATCACATACATATATTCAAATATAACATGGAAGTCACAAAAAAACTTAAACCAATGGAAAGACAATTAGAGAATCCAGAATGAACTTCAGTGAACTTCAGATTTAAGAACATTCATTAGAATGACAACAACTTCTTCAACAATAGTGCTACTGTATCTCCACTGCAGAAAAAAATGACACTAGATTCACTTCTCTTACCTTGATCAAGAGTAAACTCAAAATGAATCAAAGACCTTGTTATAAACCCCAAAACACCATGACTCCAATAACTGTCATAGGGAAAGACTTTAAGAAACAAGCAAAGGCAAGAGTCCCCTGCAAACATTTTCTTTAGTTGCATAGGAAATAATCTCAAGAGAACTTCTATAAGTCTGTCAATAGGTCTAATGTTTTTGCTTGTTAGTTTATTAGAATAATGTGACTTTATTTAAAATCACTCAATCAATCAATAAGAAAAAATGGTAATAAATGGGATTATGTATGTCAAATTTAAAAAATATCCAAAAAACTCTGTATCAAAGGACACTGTCAGAAAAATCTTCGCCAACTGCACCCTAGATGGGGACTTATACATAAAATATATAAGAAAAAGAAAATCTAAACACCCAAATCAAACAAAAAGAACAAAAGCAAAACCAAACCAAACAAAAAAAAAACAAAAAGCAAAATACAAACAAACAAAAAACAAAACACAAAACACAAAACAAAACAACAAAACAAAACAAAACAAAACTCCTCAAAAACCTAGTAAGGGCGTGGGGAAAAGAAATCTCATTCACTGTTGATTGTGCACTATTGCGTGTTGAAGTATGGCACTATTATAGTGGTTGTGGAAATCATTGTGGAGGTTTCTTTTCCTTTCTTCCTTCCTCCCTCCCTTCCCCCCTCTTCCCTCCCTTCCTTTCTTCCTTTCTTTCCTTCCTTCTTTTTTTCAATCTTTATTAAATTATTCTATTTATTTACATTCCAAAAGTTGTCCCCCTTCATGTTCCTTTCTCCCAGAATTCTTCACCCCATCCCCCTACTCTGAGAGGACGTTTTTCCACCTCACTCCTACCAGCATCCCTCTTGAGCATCAAGTTTCCACAGGATTAAGCACATCCTCTCCTACTAAGGTCATACCAGGCAGTCCTCTGCTACACATGTGCCTGGGGCTATGAACAGCTCATGTATGCTCCTTGGTTTTGGCTTAGTCTCTGGGAGCTCTGAGGAGTCCAGGTTAGTAGGCACTGTTGTTCTTCCTATGGGGATGCAATACTCTTCAGTTCCTTAAATCCTTCCCTTAACTCTTCCATAAAGGTCCCTGACCTCAATTCAGAGGTTGGCTGTAAGAATCTGCATTTATCTCAGTTATTTGCTGGCAAAGCCTCTCTGAGGATAGCCATGCCAGACTCCTGTCTTCATGAACAATATCACGCTCAGTAATAGTGTCAGGATTTGGTGTGAATGCATGCCTGGGATGGATCCCAAGTTGGGCAAGTGACTGGGTGGCCTCTCTTTTGGTCTCTGCTCCATTTTTGTCCTTGCAGTTCCTTTAGACAGGAACTATTCTGACCCAAGTGTGGATACCTGAAACCCACTTAGATTTTTTTTTTTTTCGAGACAGGGTTTCTCTGTATAGCCTTGGGCCTCGAACTCAGAAATCCACCTGCCTTTGCCTCCCAGAGTGCTGGGATTACAGGCGTGTGCCACCACCGCCTGGCTTAAAATCCAGAAGGGGAACAAAATAATCATGGGAGGTTGAGGGAGGGAGTATCTGGGTGGGAGAGGGGAGGGGGAGAAAAGGAGGGACAGGATCGGGTATGGGGAGAGACAGGAGGGATGCCAAGAAGGCCAGGAGAATGAATCAAAGTATGGGTCAGTAGGGGTTAGGGGGTAGGGGGAACCTCTAGAAAGTCCCAGAGACCTGGGATGTGAGAGGCTTCCAGGACTCAGTGGGGATGGCATTAGCCGAAATGCCCAACAATGGGGAGATAGAACTGACTGGTGGAGGTTCCTTAAGTCTTAAAGAAACAGAGGGACTGTATGAGTATGCTGTACAACTGCAACCACAGAGATATAGGCATAACCATGCTTTTTCTCAGATTACTCAGAATATCCAAGATACAGAACTACCTAAAGTATGAATTGACAGATTCATGGATGAGGAAACTGGTACGTGAAACAATGGGATCTTACTCAGCCACAGATAAAAATAAAATCATTGCTTTTGCAGAAAAATAGGTGGTGCTGGAGACCATTGTCTCAAGCAAACCCCAAAATCAAATAATGAAAGTTTTAGATCATACATAGCTACTTGATTTTATTTTTGGTTGTTCTGGAAATCACTCTGAAGACCAAGCTGGTCTCAAACTCACAGAGACCCGCCTGCCTCTGCCTCCTGAGTGCTGGGATTAAAGACACGTCCAACCATGCCTGGGTAAAAGAATACATGTGACATGGAGAAAAAAACATTTGTAGATAATCATCCTCAGATGGCATGTTTACATCAACAGGAACTGGGTACTATTCTTAGAAAATTACAGCTGAAATTATCTTTCTGGGTTTTTATAATAGTGATGTTGGCAATAACTCCTCCATTAAAGTGGGCCTGTTCAGACTTCAGTGCTCATGATGAATAGAAGGAGATAATCCTCAACACTGTGGAGACAAGAGACCACAGAAGATACCACAACTGGCAATCATTTTTACCTTGCCACATTGATAATAATCATAGAATGACCAATATCCCAGAAGTTGAATATTTTACAATAAAGTTAAGCTTAACATTTCTCCGTTTCCCTGAATGTAAGGATCAAACCTGGAAACTAGGGTATTACTGAAATTTTATATTTGTTTCTGTTCAGGTTCTGTTATATACTTTGAAATCTTCAAGTATTCACGAATACTGAGTAGATTTTATAACTACATGATTATGGTATAGACCAATAAATCTATGCAAACTTGTCAAGTACTGATTTGAGTACAACTGACCAAACTGTGTTTCCAGCATTTATTCGATACTCAACACATGTCTAGAATCAATCAACATTTTATCTTAAGTTCACTAGTATGTATGCCATGTTAGCTTATTCCTATTTACTAGATAATGCACCAGTTGCAAAGATGTTTGAATGCTACTCCCTGAATATGTTCAAGGTGCAGGTCTAAAGTCTTTGAAACTAGAATATGTGAACAGTTTCCAGTGCCCTAACTAGCAACAAGGTACAATCTACTCTTTTATTTTTCTTCTTGAATATAATAACATCATGCAAAGGTCCTTTGCTTGTGAGCATTTGCAAGTGGCTTGTAGGAGAAAAAAATATTTGGTTTCCTAGGCTAATAAGCATTAACTAGACAGATTGTTGCTTCATTCTATTAAATGATCCTTCAGCTGCCACATCTGGGATTAAAATCTATTTCTTTGCTTCTCAGAATAGTTCTTCTTAATGCAATTTTGTCTCATAAATATGTTGATTGTAATGAAAAAACCTCAATGTCAAATGATCTTGAGAACAAGAAATAATACTAGAAACATATTTCTATATTGCCAGTGCCTTCCACTCATTCCTTAAAAGCCTTGTATTCAGCTGCTGAAGTGTATTCTGTCATTATTTTCTTTATTGGAATTACTTGCCTCCACTTTGCCATAGACGTGGAGTTCCTAAGTCGATGGGAAGGCATTGCATCATTTCAGAATAGGGCTATGATGAGGAGAGAGCAAAATGAATTCTGTAGAGAAGAGAAAACTCTATGTATATTTTCATTTTTCTCTGCTGATTACTTTTGAGTCTTTGAGTTCACAGTATAACCTTTGTTTAGGCATGCTTGTGTGGTTCTTCTTTGATTAAGGCCCTGCTGTATTTGTCATATTCCACATGAGAAGAAGGTAAGGTATAACTACACAGCAGATAGAATTGGAATAAGGCAGCATGAACATTTAGTAAGACATCCATTGGCAGACAATAGGCCTTCCGTCTGGCTGTAGTTGATAACATAGTAAAGGAAAGCTATTTCTAGATTGAATTAAACCTGCTATTGCACAAAAGACCAAAATTAAACAGCATTATCTTTGAAATGAAAGTAGGTTTCTGAAAATAGCTAGGGGAAAAAAGCATTTTCCCCAAACCTTCTATAAGTGTGAAGACAGCTCTCAGAAGAGCTAAGCTAACATTTTTAAACAGTATTGTCTTTTGACAGTGTTTTTTTCAAGAATCAAATCTAAGTTAATGAGTCAAATTATGGTCAAGAAATGTAACCAAACAGTTCTATACGGAGAGTAGCTCAATGTGGTTGATGACCTAGAGAAGAATAGACATACTATGCAGAATGTTTACAGAACAGACTTTCCCAAAGGGTATTTTTAAATTTCCCTATTTCCATTTAATTTGGCTTAACCAAAATTACAAATGTACAGAAATAGATAGATAGATAAATAAATAAATATATAGATAACCCAAATTTGTGGAGAAAATATGGGTTTTCCAAAAAGAGGGGCGTTGAGCAGTTCCTTAGTAGAAAATAGCCATTAGTCATTTAGTCATTTCAATAAACAGGTATATTGAGTTTTTACAACAAAACAATGTGTAGCTATTATTATCATTACTATAACATATGTTAGGAATCTGTTTAGGCCTTTCATAGGATTTGTTTAGTAATTTTTGTTTCTACAGCTAGTTAATGGCAATGACAAATTCTGAGCATAGCCCATGGTCAAATCCCATAATAGCCGCTCACTGTACTGTTGTTTCCCACAGTGTGGTCTTTAGAACTCAGCCTTTCAAAGCACTCTACAGAAAGACCATGTGCTAAGCACATTAGAGAATGACTGTAATCCCCCTCTGTTGGCATGTCACATGACACAATTGTGTATTAAAGTGTCAGAAGCCATCAAATTACAAAATGCATTATAGTTATACAAATAAAATTTTCTCCAATATTGTTGATAATTACACCTTTGACTTCTTGCTAAGATCAAGTTGTATAGTACATTCATTTTGCAAAGACAACGTCAAACATATATAAAGGCAAAGGCACTATTCTGGGGTCTATTAAAAATATAGTCATATATAATAATACCTCCAGTTCCCCACCTAAATGACACTGACTAGTTGATGGGTTCATACTCTCTCAATTATAGAATCAAAAGATAGGAAAAGAGGTTGGATGAATTACAGCAAAATTGAAGTCCCAGTCGAAGTTGTCTCTAGAACTATATCCAAACTAAAAGCTAACAGGCTCCTAGAGGGTAAATAGAAAGTCTTGTCCCTAAGTGTGGGCCTGTGTAATGGAGGAGGCTTTCCACGGAGATCTCTGGCCGGGCCAGGAGCAAGAGTTTGGGCAAAGGAGAGCGAGTACAAACAGGGAGGGGAATTTGCTTGTGATACAGAATCCACACCAGGTATTCTGATTCTCTGCTGCAGTCATATGCTTTTGGATATTTTTGGTCAGAGTTTGCAATAAAGTCTCACTAGTAGCTGGACTGGTCTTGGATCTCAGGTTCAGGAGAACAATGGTAGGGGGGCTGGCAGGCAGTTGGTAGGGCTTCTGTGAGTCATGAATCAAGTGAGTGTCCTGGATCTGCAGGCAAAGTTTACAGCTGGAGAGGCCTTTGTGAGAGGAACAAAGGATCTAGAATGTCTTAAAAGGAGGTGTAATTGTCAAGACACTGGAGTGGGATGGGACTGGGGTTTGTGTCTGGAAAAACAAGAACTTTACATTTGTCTTTGTAGGCTTATATTTTTAAAACTTAGTTTAGTAAGGGTATTTAAATACTTTAACCTCCCTTCTAGCTCACCATAAACCAGAGGGAGTGAAAAGGAAAGGTAAATAGGGCAAAAGAGGATGTGGACCTGTTTAGAAATAGTTTCTTGGGGGCAATTGCAATTTTTGTTTTCAGGATAGCAGCAGTTCAGTTCACACAATCAGCAGCAATAGCTCAATCCACTTGCAAACACCATTCATGAATCAGCAATGGCAGTTTGATCCAGAAGAGACCATGAGGCTTTGCCAATCATCCTGAGTCTATGGAAGTGGCAAGAAGCCACCGGAACACCACCAGAAGTTCTTTGGTGTGTCTCTCTTTACAAACAACAAACAAGCATCAGTGAAGAAGGCAAGGCAAACCAATGCCACAGCATTGTCAGTGAAGACCAGCATAAGCAAAGCCTATTGAAGACCAGCAAAGAGTGGCAAAGCAAACCAATGGCACACAGTGTCGTCAACTATCTGTTGGATTATATTAATATCTTTCTAAACATCATATGTTCTCTCAAGCTAAACATCACATGCCCTCCCATAAAAATACCGTATGTCTGTTCTCAGCAAAACATTCTCCTGTGGGTCTGCTTCAGCAAAAACATCCTCTCATGAGATAGTTTCTAGAAAAATATCACATGACACATTGAGTCTCCAAAGAAATCAGAAACTTCTACTTCATGTCTTTATGACAGGTAGATAGACTAGAGCATCCTTGGTAGGGAAAGGCTGGTCCCAAAGGGAGGTCCTTGAAGCATATTTAACTATATAAAAGATATATGATATTTCTTCATTTAAATAAATGCAACTAAATTTGGAAGCATATACTGGAGCTGAATAGCAATCTTATTTATTTTTTTTTCTTTACTGTTTATAACTATTCCAAGTAGAAGTATTCCATTTACCCCAAACATAACCTAAAGTGAACTATAACTTAAATTTTCTATTATCATACAAATAAGAACATTGTAGTAAACATATCTCAAAGTAAAAACAGAATATATTTGTCCTAGAAAGAATGAATATCTACAATCATAGTTGTTCGTCCTAGAACAAACCACTGGCAACAATCATATACGCTTCTCTATTTTGTTCTCTCACTAATGCTTTCAATATAAAACTCAAAGTTTTACAAATTAAAAAAAATTCAAAGTATCAAATTCCCAGTCTGGTCCTATATGTACTCATCAATGTAAAGACAATGGTTTGGTCACCAAAACCAGGTACACACCAAGTAATTGATCCTGGGAACCTTTGCACACTGAGTTTTAAGTGCTTTGTGTTTTGACATAGACAATTATTATGATGACCTTTTGATTTTTTACTTCTTGATGATGTCTTTATTGTAACATGATCTCCACTTCCAATTTGAAGTTCTTACATTGAGAAATACATCTTTTATTTATTTTCTTATTATTAGTGTTTCATAAACTGTCAGCAGATATCACATAGCTTCTAACTCATTTATTATATGTTTTTAAATATTACACATAAAGTGTGTTCTTGGTAATACTGAAATGCCTTGTTTAATTCATAAATCAAGTGAACTAAAGCTTTCTGGATGTTACTGAACTTGCTTGTAACTGAGCATTTGTCTGATTTTGGAATAAAGCTTTCCTTTCAACTAAAATTCCAATGGTGTCTGTCTCTGTGACATGGTATGCAAATAGTGCTGCATCTCATACTTCTTATGATGGCCCCTAGATATTTTTTAGTGTCAAATAAAGTAATGGGCATGTAAATAGATACGCAGTCATGTGGAACAGCCTGGGAATCCCAGTAAATAAATCTGTGACCAAATGCTTTTCAGTAAACTTTCTAAGAACATTCAATGAGAAAATTATTATTATTATTATTATTATTATTATTATTATCATTATTTACAAATGGTTTTGGACAAAAGAGACACTAATATACAGAAAAAAAGAACTGGGTCCTTTTCTCACACTATATGCAAACACCAGCATACATTAAGATTAAATTTCTATGTTTTGAGGGGAATTGAACTCAGGACCTCAGGAAGAACAGTCTATGCTCTTAACTGTTGAGCCATCTCTCCAGCCTTGGATCCAGGTCTTTATACTTGACAGAAACCAATAGAGTAATTTCTTCAGCCCTCAAACCTCTAAGATAATTCATAAATTCATCAAAATTACTCTAAATATCCCAATTGGATTTTTGAAATTTATATGATAATATATAAAATCACCTTACAGAACTAAAGAGAAAAAACTGCCTTATCAGATACTAAGTTATACTGCAAAACATTACAATCAGTTCCTGTTTCCATCTGTGCCTGGAGCTGATCCTGTACCGCAGTACTCCATACCCAAATACCTCGGGGGGGGGGGGGGGGAGAGTGTGTCTCCCAGGGGTGTTCTCACACCTGTGAGCACAGGTAAGACCACCACTTCTGCTCAGAGGGACCTGCCCAGAACCCAAAGGACACAGGAACTAAGGAGCAGCCTGGGACAGGATCTTTCCAGTTTCTATCTGTGCCTGGAGTTGAAACTGTGCCACAGTACTCCTTACCCAAATACCACCAGGAGAGAGCTGGTCTCCCAGGAGTGCTGACTCATCTGTGAGCAAAGGTCAGACCACTACTTCTGCTCAAATTACTGGCACAAGAGGGACTTGTTCTGAGCCAGCAGGACACAGGAAACAAGGAACAGCTGGGGACCGGATCCTTCCTATTTCTGCCTGCACCCTGGGAGCTGATCCTGTGCCACAGCATTCTTTACCCAAATACCACCAGGAGAGAACTGGTCTTCCAGGAGTACTGACATACAGGCTTGCAGGAGGGACAAGCCACAGTCAGAGATAGCAAGACCAGTTAACATAAGAGATAACCAGCTGGTGAGAAGCAAGGGCAAGAGCATAAGCAACAGAAATCAAGGGTACTTGGCATCATCAGAAACCAGTTTTCCCCACTAGAGTAAGCCGTAGATACCCCAACACACCCAAAAAGCAAGACTCTGAATTAAAATCACATCTTATGATGCTATTAGAGGACTTTGAAAAGGATATAAATAACTTCCTTAAAGAAATACAAGAGAACACAGGTAAACAGGTAGAAGCCCTTAAAGAGGAAACACAAAAATCCCTTTAAAATTACAGAAAAATACAACCAAACAGGTAAAAAAATTAAACAAAACCATCCAGGATCTAAAACTGGAAATAGAATCAATAAAAAAATCACATAGGAAGACAATTCTGGAGATAGAAAACCTAACAGATCAGGAGTCATAGATGCAAGCATCACCAACAGAAGAGGTAGAAGAATCTCAGGTGCAGAAGATACCATAAAAAACACTGACACAACAGTCAAAGAAAACACAAAAAGCAAAAATCTCCTAACCCAAAACATCCAGGAAATCCAGGACACAATGAGAAGACAAAACCTAAAGATTATAGGTATAGAAGAGAGAAAAGATTCCCGACTTAAAGGGCCAGTAAATATCGTCAACAAAATTATAGAAGAAAACATCACTAATCTAAAGAAAGAGATGCCCATGAAAATAAAAGAAGCCTACATAATTCCAAATAGATTGGACCAGAAAAGAAATTCCTCCTGTCACATAATAATCAAAATCCAAATACACTAAACAAAGAGAGAATATTAAAAGCAGTTAGGGCAAAAGGTCAAGTAACATATAAAGATAGGCCTATCAGAATTACCAGATTTCTTACCATAGACTATGAAAGCTAGAAGATCCTGGGCAGATGTCATATGGACCCCCAAGAGAACACAAATATTCTGCTGTTGAGGGATACCTGGGTTCTTTCCAGCTTCTGGCTATTATAAATAGGGCTTCTATGAACAAAGTGGAGTATATATCCTTATTGCATGCTGGGGAATCCTCTGGGTATATGCCCAGGAGTGGTATAGCAAGATCTTTTGGAAGTGAGGTGCCCAGTTTTCTGAGGAGCCGCCAGACTGATTTCCAGAGTGGTTGTACCAGTTTGCAACCCCACCAGCAGTGGAGGAGTGTTCCTCTTTCTCCACATCCTCGCCAACACCTGCTGTCTCCTGAGTTTTTAAATCTTAGCCATTCTGACTGGTGTAAGGTGAAATCTCAGGGTTGTTTTCATTTGCATTTCCCTGATGACTAATGAAGTTGAGCATTTTTTAAGATGTTTCTCTGCCATCCGAAGTTCTTCAGGTGAGAATTCTTTGTTTAACTCTGTACCCCATTTTTTAATAGGGTTATTTGGTTTTCTGGGGTCTAACTTCTTGAGTTTTTTGAATATATTGGATATTAGCCCTCTATCTGATGTAGAGTTGGTGAAGATCTTTTCCCAATTTGTTGGTTGCCAATTTGTCCTTTGGATGGTGTCCTTTGCTTTACAGAAACTTTGTAATTTTATGAGGTCCCATTTGTCAATTCTTGATCTTCTGTTCAGGAACTTTTCCCCTGTACCGATGTCCTCAAGGGTCTTCCCCAGTTTCTTTTCTATTAGCTTCAGAGTATCTGGCTTTATGTGGAGGCCCTTGATCCATTTGGTGTTGAGTTTAGTACAAGGAGACAAGGATGGATCAATTCGAATTCTTCTGCATGCTGATCTCCAGTTGAACCAGCATCATTTTATGAAAAGGCTATCTTTTTTTCCATTGAATGTTTTCAGCCCCTTTGTTGAGGATCAAGTGGCCATAGGTGTGTGGGTTTATTTCTGGATCTTCAATCCTGTTCCATTGATCTGCCTGCCTGTCACTGTACCAATACCATGCAGTTTTTAACACTATTGCTCTGTAATATTGCTTGAGGTCAGTGATACTGATTCCCCCAGAATTTCTTTTGTTGTTGAGAATAGTACATTTGGGGTTTTGAGTATTATGTCACAGGAGGTATTTCTGTTCTGGTCCAGTCTGTTTGGAGTTCTGTAGGCTTCTTGTATATTCATGGGCATCTCTCTCTTTAAGTTGGGAAAGTTTTCTTCCATAATTTTGTTGAAGATATTTGCTGTCCATTTAAGTTGTAAATCTTCACTCTCATCTATACCTATAATCCTTAGGTTTGATCTTCTCATTGTGTCCTGGATTTCCTGGATGTTCTGGGATACAAGCTTTTGCGTTTTGCATTTTCTTTGACTGTTGAGTCAATGGTTTCTATGGTATCTTCGGCATCTGAGATTCTTTCTTCCATCTCTTGTATTCTGTTGTTGATATTTGCATCTATGGCCCCTGATTTCTTCTCAAGGTTTTCTATCTCCAAAGTTGTCTCCCTTTGAGTTTTCTTAGTTGTTTCTACTTCTGATTTTAGATCCTGGATGGTTTTGCTTAGCTCCTTCACTTGCTTGTTTGTGTTTTCCTGTAATTCTTTAAGAGATTTTTGTGTTTCCTCTTTCATGACTTCTGCTGTTTGACTCAATTTCTCCTGCATTTCTTTAAGTTTTTTTTTTTTTTGTGTGTGTTTCTTCTTTATTGGCTTCTATCTCTTGAGTCTTATTCTCCTGAATTTCTTTAAGTGATTTTTGTGTTTCCATTATACGAGTTTCTAGCTTACTCATGTTCCCCTGTATTTCTTTAAGAGATTCATTTATGCCCTTTTTCTGTTCTTCTAGCAGCATCATGAACAGTGATTTTAAATCCAAATCTTGTTTTTCTGGTGTGTTTGTGTAGCCAGGACTTGCTGATGTTGGAGACTTTAGTTCAGACGCTGCCATATTGCCTAGATTTCTGTTAGTAGCGTTCCTGCATTTGCCCTTTGCCATCTTGTTTTTTTCTGGCGTTAGTTGGTCTTGTCTCTGCCTGGTATTTGTGCCTACTGTGAGGCTGTAGTGCTATTTCTGCAACACTTGATGGCTGGGTTTTCCCTGTTACAGATTGTTGATGTTCTGTCCTCCTCTTGGGTACCCTTGGAGCCCTAGTGTGCCTTGCCCCAGGTTATCTGTGTGAGCCAGGCGGTGCCTGTTTGCTCCTTCAGTGAGTGCTGATGGTCTATGCTGCGGGACCTTTTCCGAGTGCTGGTCACTCTGCTGGGCAGCGATCTCCCAACCAGGTTGGTGCACACAAGGCTAGCCTAGCTGCTGAGGCCCTGAGTCTAGCCAAAAGTCTGGCAGGCTAAGGCCTGAGCAAAGTTCCCCCCAGGCTATGAGTATTAATTGGTTCTGTCAGGTGGCCAGGATGTTGGAGTGTACGCATGCTCCCTAAAAGTGCCTGGAGAGTCTGCTAGGCTAACAACACTCCCCCCCCCCCCCCCCGGCTGGGCAAACAACTCCTGGCTGGGTTTGCACACCGATGGCCCCCCGAGCAGCCCTGGGCCTGGGTGCAGGCCAAAGCCTGTCGGGCTTAGACCCCAGCAGTGTTGGCTTTGGGTTATATTTACAAACCTCAGTCTGTCTGATTTCTCTGGCGCCAGAGATCCAAGATGGCGGAGAGACTCTGGTAACTGACTGGCAGGAGGCAGAGTTCTGATGTGGCTTCTGTGGGGTGAAAGACGCTGTAAATCTGCCACCACTTGCAGCCCGGCTGGCCAGTGAAGGTCAGTGGTAGCGGGTGCAAGGCCTGCCTGTACCCTGTCACCTTGGTTCCACTGCTGATAGCCCTTTTGCTGGACCAGCTGCTGCCACTGCCGCTGCCGCCTACTAGATATTTCTTACAGCTCTTCTGAGCAGCTATTTTCTTAGTATTATTCTAGTAGATAATAAATCAGAATAATTATTAAAATGCACCCCCTCAGAGTTCAGTAGACGTTGACACTGAACCCACATCCTATTATCTGGTTCAGGAAATAATACACAACTACACATGAGAGCTATCAAATATCACTATTTATATTTTCTTGTCTCCATTCTCATATCCTTTTTTTCTAGAGTATGACCTGAGCATCAAACAATGTGCAGTAATTTGGGGTGTAGGATGGTCAAGAAATGTTCTTAGTCTTAATGTATAAATAGTTCCATTTAAAACTTAAAATATTTTCCTAAGTATCAGGCTTGTACTTAAATATCAGCACTATCATCTTAGTTCCAAACAGGCATTAAAGAGGTGATGGACTATAAGGTTGGTGTTCATGGTTTGAGCAACCAAGCCTATGTGGACAGATGATTACCAGGATCCTGATAAGAAATATCCACATCCAGTAACAGACCAAACTGGACTGTGTTTATTTTGCATATATGCAGGATTCTTTTTTGCTATGGAGGATGAGTAAGATCTATTCACTGTTTTTATGAAGTTTGTTCTTTTTATTTTTTTCTAATTTCTTTCCCAACAATTGTTCAGGAATATAGAAGGAGTAAAGAAAATCAGAGATTGATTATGGAATGTAATGTCCGAGGTTTATCTCTGACACAAAATATGAATGGGATTGGAAGGACAGAGAACAGATGAGAGGAAAAAGAAAGACAGAGGAACTAGTCATTACAGAACACAAGAATGTCAGAGGAAATGCTAGGGCCTGAGTGGAAATGAAGGTTGAGGATCAGATTTCTTCCCTGGTACAAATTGATTTCATTGTGTCTGTCATTGGCTCCAACTTATTCAGGAGGCTAGGATGCTTATAAGCACTACAAGGCACTCTCCAGGCAGAAAGTTACCTTCTCTGTCTCTTAGGTTTTATTATTCTTCTACTTTGCCTAAAACAAGATTCAGGGGAAGAATTTGGGGAAATATTTTGCCATTACAGAGTCTCAGCATAAAAAGAATACACAATCAACTAATTAACATATGCCCAAATCTCTCTGAATACAGTGCAGTATACACATGCAATTCATGTCTTTTCTGGAGGTATACACAGCACACTGTCATAAAACATGCATAGAACTTTATAAAAATGTTATGCTGAGCACTTTTCCCAGCAGTATTTCCAGGTACTCCCAAACCTTCTTTGTTCTCATTTTTTTGTGTGTGTTTCCATTTTTTAAAATACTTTATCTTGTTTACTTTCCATGTTTAGAATTCTCACAAGAAAACTCTTACCAGTTTTCAATTTAGCATCTAGGTCAAGTTAACATTCTATAGGTACAAAAGAACCAAAGGTCACTCAAAGTCAAGAAAAAAAAACAATAGGTAGATTATTTAAATAAATTTTTTGTATATGATTTATCAGTACTTATCTTGTATATTGAAAAATATACTGTATATAAGTAATACTTGGGAATTTACTTAAAATGTACAATTGGTCTACTGAGCTGGAAACCTCCTAGAAATAGCCAGTGAGCACCTAACACACGTTTCATTCTTCCCCTAAGGAAATTGTCTCAAAAATTCATCTGCCCACTTTATGTCTAGTTCCTTTTCTGTTTCTAAAGAAAAGTTCTCTGTGTAATTTGAAATACAAAAAAAAAAAATACCTCTTGGACTGAGGTGTTCATCTAGTCATGTGAACAGTGTGCTTTAAGGGCCTCTGTAAAGACTTGACACTTGGCAGGAGATTTGTTAGATGGCTCCTGGTGCTGTGCTAATTTGTGTCACACTAAGCTTGTGCACACAGAGCATACTGCTCTCTTGTCTCATAACGCTCAGGACATATAGCCAACAAGGATATGTGAAAGAGAACTTCAGAATGCTTCCTACAAAGCATTAGATATTCTGATTTAACATTATCTTTGAATTGATATATAGCCATAAATTCATCTGTTTTGAAAGCTTTGCAAGGATTTGTTTATGCTTTTAAGCCTAACAGATATGTTTAATATCTTAAATCATGCAAAATAATTGTACTCATTTATATTATACATGAATAGGTTATTTATAATTAAATATAATGCTTTTATTAGTAGATGGATCATTATGTAAAATATCATAATTCCTTCACTTATAACATGGGTTTGAAAATACTAGAGCATAAATAGCAAACTTTTTTTCCCATTTTTTCCATCCTGTTTTATTGAAAGTTTATTCTTTCCTCACCCAGTACATCTTTTGTAAATTTTTGAAAATAGATTCTTCTCTCATGCATTCCCTTCCTTCTACTCCTCCCATCTCCCCTGCATCCACTCCTCTTCCATCTCCCTTCAGAAAAGAGTAGGCCTCTAAGGGAACAGCCAAACATAACAAAACAAAATACAATAAGACAAGGCAAAGTTCTCATACCAAGGCTGAACAAGGCAACCTAACAAGAGGAAAGGAGTCCCAAGAGCTGGCAAATGAGTGAAAGATGAACCTGCTTCCACAAGTAGCAGCACCACAGAAAGCCAAGCTAGCAGCCACAACATAGATACAGATCTGGTGTAGATCCCTGCATGCCGTGTGCTTCATATCTATTGCTTCAGTCCCAGTGAGCCCATATGTGCCCTACTTAGTTGACTCAGTGGACTGTATTTTCTTGGTACACTCCATTGGCTCTGACTCCTATAATCTTTATGCCCCCTTGTCAGTGGGATTCCTAGGAGAGGAAGCCAATAGAGTCTTCCAATTTAGACTGCTCCAGTACATTTTGTAGGCAGGACAGATAGTAGGCCATAAGTTTTGGGTCTGTCTTGGTGTCTATGTCTCTCTTTTGGTAGCCTCCAGAGTACCTCTCTGCACCAAGGAGAGTATAACTTAGAGGTGAAGGCTCCATGCAGGCACCAGATTTACCTCTTCCTGTTCAATGATTTGTGAGGATATTGTCCTTGTGGCCATACTGTTCTAGCATCTGGTTTGCTTGGAGATCTCATGGGACCCTTTCAGCCAACAATGCAAATGAGTGCAACCCAGCACTGCCACTGGGAGCCTTGCCAGGCTACAAGAGATGGCTATTTCATACTCCATATCCCCAGTTACTATGACTCCTCACTAACATCATCCAGGAAGTTTCTACTGCACTAGGTTTCCACACCATCCCCCAAATGCTCACAAACACCAACCACTTTCTCCAAGCTCTCTCCCTCCAGTGTGTCTCCCTCCCACACCTGATCCTTCCCACTCTCATCCCCATCTCCCTCCCTCAATCCACACACAAATTTATTCTATTTGCCTTACAAGGGAGATCCATGTGTCCTCCATAGACCTCCCTCTTTACCTATCCTCTCTGAGTCTTTTGCTTATCACTTGGTTATCAATTACTTAATTGGTATTACGCACTTTTAGATGATTATATACCATATTTGTATGGGACATATTTCTCATTCAGGATGATATTTTTCTAGTTATACCTATTTGTATGTAAATTTCATGATTTGTTTTTTTAAAACATTCTTTGGTTGAGGAATACCTAGATTTTCTGATTCTGGGGATTATGAATAAAACTAGTGAGCATAGTTGAGTGAATGTCTTTGTGGTAGGATGGTGTAATATTTGGGTATATGCCAAGGAGTGGTTTGGAGGCAGATGGATACCCTATTTTCTGTGGAACTAACATACTGATTTTGATCATGTCTGTACAAACTTGCATTCCCAATAGCAATTGAGGAGTCTTCCCCCTGTTCCACATTCTTGATTATATGAACTGTCTCTTGTGTTATTGATCTTGGCCATCTGACAGTTGTAAGGTGGAATCTCAAAGAAGTTTTGATTTGCATTTCCCTGATGGTTAAGAATGTTGAAAATTTCTTTGTTTCTCAGTCATTTGAAATTATTGAGAATTTTATTTGAATCTGCATCCCATAATTTAATTGGATTGTTTTTATTTGATATATAGCTTCTTGAGGTTTTATGTATTTTAGATGCCAGTCATCTATCATAAGCGGAGTTGGAAAACATCTCTTGCCATTCTGTAGGCTTCCACTTTGTCTGGTTGAAAGTGTCTTTTGTCTAATATTCAGTGTCCTTTGCCTTACAGAAGATTTTCAGTTTCATGGGTTCCCATTTACACATAGTTGACCGTAGTGCCTACACTATCAGTGTTCCATTCAGAAAGTCTTCATCTCTGCCAGTGCATTTAAGGTTAGCATTTAAGCAGTCTGGAGGTTCCTCCGAAAACTGGGCACCTCACTTCCAGAAGATCCTGCTATACCACTCCTGGGCATATACCCAGAGGATTCCCCACCATGTAATAAGGATACATGCTCTACTATGTTCATAGCAGCCCTATTTATAATTGCCAGATGCTGGAAAGAACCCAGGTATCCCTCAACAGAAGAGTGGATGCAAAAAATGTGGTATATCTACACAATGGAGTACTATTCAGCCATTAGAAACAATGAATTCATGAAATTCTTAGGCAAATGGATGGAGCTCGAGAACATCATACTAAGTGAGGTAATCCAGACCCAAAAGATGAATCATGGTATGCACTCACTAATAAGTGGATATTAACCTAGAAACCTGGATTACCCAAAACATAATCCACACATCAAATGAGGTACAAGAAGAAAGGAAGAGTGGCCCCTTGTTCTGGAAAGACTCAATGAAGCAGTATTCAGCAAAACCAGAATGGGGAAGTGGGAAGGGGTGGGTGGGAGGACAGGGGGAGAGAAGGGGGCTTACAGGACTTTCTGGGAGTGGGGGGGCTAGGAAAGGGGAAATCATTTGAAATGTAAATAAAAAATATATCTAATTTAAAAAAAAGGTTAGCATTTAAGGCCATTTCCCACTACCACATCTATCAGGTTCTGTGTATCTGGCATTATGCTGAGGTCTTTGGTGAACTTGCATATTCTTCAGGGTGATAAGTATGGATGTATTTGCATTCCTCTATATGCAGCCAGTCAGTTGATGAGTACCAGTTTTTGAAGATGCTGTATGATTTCCAGTGTGTATTTCTGGCTTTATGAAAAATCAGGTGTCCACAGATATAAAGATTTATGACTAGGTCTTCAATTCAATTTCATTGGTTGACGTATCTATTTCTATGCCAATACCATGTCGTTTTTACTACTATAGTTCTGTAATACAACTTGAATTCATGGTTGGTGATACATCCAGCAGTTATTTTACTGTTCAGGATTGTTTTAGCTATCCTGTATCTTTGGTTTATCCATTTCAAGTTGAGACTTGTCCTTACAAGGTCTGCAAAGAATTGTTTTAGAATTTTGATGGAGTTTGCATTGAGTCTGTAGAGAATTTTTTTGGTAGGATAACCACTTTTACTATGTTAATCCTACCAATCCATGAGTATAGGATACTTCTCCATATTCTGATACCATATTCAGTTCTCTTTCTTTAAAGACTTGTTACTTAGAGTTACTCTGTGATATTTTATGCTATTTGAAACTACTGGGAAAATTGTTATTTTCCTGATTTTAGTCCATTTGTCATTTGTATATAGGATTTTTTTTGTATACTGATTTTTTTTGTACATTTATTTTGTATACTGATTTTTTGAGTTAATCTTGTATCCAGCTACTTGAATGAAAATGTTTATCAATTATAAATAGGGCTGCTATGAACATAGTAGAACATGTATCCTTATTACATGGTGGGGAGTCTTCTGGGTATATGCCCAGGAGTGATATAGCAGGATCTTCTGGAAGTGAGGTGCCCAGTTTTCGGAGGAACCGCCAGACTGATTTCCAGAGTGGTTGTACCAATTTGCAACCCCACCAGCAGTGGAGGAGTGTTCCTCTTTCTCCACACCCTCTCCAACACCTGCTGTCTCCTGAATTTTTAATCTTAGCCATTCTGACTGGTGTAAGATGAAATCTTAGGGTTGTTTTGATTTGCATTTCCCTAATGACTAATGAAGTTGAGCATTTTTTAAGATGCTTCTCCGCCATCCGAAGTTCTTCAGGTGTGAATTCTTTGTTTAACTCTGTACCCCATTTTTTAATAGGGTTGTTTGGTTTTCTGGAGTCTAACTTCTTGAGTTCTTTATATATATTGGATATTAGCCCTCTATCTGATGTAGGATTGGTGAAGATCTTTTCCCAATTTGTTGGTTGCCGATTTGTCCTCTTGATGGTGTCCTTTGCCTTACAGAAACTTTGTAATTTTATGAGGTCCCATTTGTCAATTCTTGCTCTTAGAGCATACGCTATTGGTGTTCTGTTCAGAAACTTTCTCCCTGTACCGATGTCCTCAAGGGTCTTCCCCAGTTTCTTTTCTATTAGCTTTAGAGTGTCTGGCTTTATGTGGAGGTCCTTGATCCATTTGGATTTGAGCTTAGTACAAGGAGACAAGGATGGATCAATTCGCATTCTTCTGCATGCTGACCTCCAGTTGAACCAGCACCATTTGTTGAAAAGGCTATCTTTTTTCCATTGGATGTTTTCAGCCTCTTTGTCGAGGATCAAGTGGCCATAGGTGTGTGGGTTCGTTTCTGGATCTTCAATCCTGTTCCATTGATCCTCCTGCCTGTCACTGTACCAATACCATGCAGTTTTTAACACTATTGCTCTGTAGTATTGCTTGAGGTTAGGGATACTGATTCCCCCAGATTTTCTTTTGTTGCTGAGAATAGTTTTAGCTATCCTGGTTTTTTTGTTGTTCCAGATGAATTTGATAATTGCTCTTTCTAACTCTGTGAAGAATTGAGTTGGGATTTTGATGGGTATTGCATTGAATCTGTATAGTGCTTTAGGCAAAATGGCCATTTTAATTTATAATTGCCAGATGCTGGAAAGAACCCAGGTATCCCTCAACAGAAGAGTGGATGCAAAAAATGTGGTATATATACACAATGGAGTACTATTCAGCCATTAGAAACAATGAATTCATGAAATTCTTAGGCAAATGGATGGAGCTAGAGAATATCATACTAAGTGAGGTAACCCAGACTCAAAAGGTGTATCATGGTATGCACTCACTAATAAGTGGATATTAACCTAGAAAACTGGAATACCCAAAACATAATCCACACATCAAATGAGGTACAAGAAGAAAGGAGGAGTGGCCCCTGGTTCTGGAAAGACTCAGTGAAACAGTATTCAGCAAAACCAGAACGGGGAAGTGGGAGGGGGTGGGTGGGAGGACAGGGGAAGAGAAGGGGGCTTACGGGACTTTCGGGGAGTGGGGGGCTAGAAAAGGGGAAATCATTTGAAATGTAAATAAATTATATCGAATAAAAAAAAAAAGAAAATGTTTATCAGCTGTAAGAGTTCCCTGGTAAAAATTTTAGGGTCACTTATGAATATTATCATACCATCTGCTTCATCTTACAGACATAGGAATGGTTCAATGTACAAAAGAGGGTAAATTTAATATGATCATAGCACTAGATACATAAAATGGCTTTGACAAAATCCAACACCCCTTCATGTAAAAGTCCTGAGGAGATTAGAGATACAAGGAACATACATAAACATAATAAAGGGAACTTACAACAAGCTTATAGCCAACATCAAATACAATGACTAAAAATCCCAAACAATTCCACTAAAATAAGGAATAATACAAGATTGTCCTCATTCTGCATATTTATTCAAAATAGTATTTAAGATGATTTGAGTGATTTTTTTAATTGTGTGCTTGGATTTGGTTTGCAAGTATTTTATTGAGCAATTTTGCATCTATATTCATAAAGAAATTAGTCTATAAATCTTTTCTTTTTTGAATCTTTTTGTACTTTGCTCTCCATGTCACTGCAGCCTCTTAAAATGGATTTGGCAAATTTCTTTCTGTTTTTATTTTGTGGAGTATTGTTCCACACATGTTCCTTATGTTTCTATTTTGAGCAGTATTTGTATTAAATATAGTTTTGAAGTCTGGTAGAATTTTATGCTAAAATTATCCAGCCCTAGGCTTTTTTCTTTGGAAGAGTGTTGCTGACTGCTTTTATTTCACAAGGGGCTATATTTGATCTTTATTTAAATTTGTTAAGGGGTACCTATTGAGAGAATTATTCATTTCTTTTTCATTTTCTAATTTGGTGAAGTACCATGTTTTAAATGTATATCCTTATAGTTCTCTAGATTTCCTTTATGTCTGTTGTTATGCCCCCTTTTCATTTCTGATTTTGTTAGTTTCGATATTCTCCCTTCATTTATTAATTAGTTTAGATAAAGATTTACCTATCTTGTTGGCTTTTTCAATGTACCAGCTCCTTGCTTCACTGAGTTATCAAATTGTTCTTTTTGTTCCTGTATTATTGATTTCAGTCCTCCATTTGATTATTTCTTGGCCTCTACTCCTCTTAGGTATGGTAACTTTTCTTCTTTTTTAATTTAGAGTTTTTAAGGTATGCTGTTAGGTTACTAGAAGATCTCTTTGTTGTTTTATGTAGGTACTTACTGCTATGAACTTTCCTTTTAGCATCACATTTATCGTGTTCCATAAACTTGGATATGCTGTGCATTCATTTTCATTGAATTCTAGAAAGTCTTTAATTTCTTTATTTCTTTTTGACCCATTTTGCATTCAGTAGAGAGTTGTTCCATTTTGATGCATTTGTAAGCTTTCTATTGTTTCTGCTGTTGATGTTCAGTTTTAATCCTTAGTTGTCTGATAGGATGCCAGGATGTTGTTTCAATTTGCCTGTATCTTGCTGGTATGAGAGTATTTATTCCCTGTGTTTTCATAGTTGTATTTATCTTGTTTTGGTTTGAGTTTTCTCTCTGGTATCTTTTTCGGGGTAAATTTGTAGATAGATACAGGACTGGCTTTGTGTTCAAGTATGTGCTCAATCTTGGAGAAAGTGACATAATATGCTGAGAAGAAGGTATATTCTTTTGCGTTTGAGTGAATTGTTCTCTAAATATGTTAGGTTCATTTGCTTTATAACATCTTTTAGCTCTAGCATTTATCTGTTTAGTTTTTGTCTGAATGTCCTGTCTGTTGATGAAAGTAGAGTATTGAAGTCTGCCACTATCAGTGTGTCAAGATCAATATGTGTTTTAAGCTGTAGTGGTTCTTTTACAAAAGTGGGTACCCTAGCATGTAGGGCATAGATATTAAGGATTCAAATATCATCTTGGTAAATTTTTTTCTTCAATGCATATAACGTTTTCTATCCAGCTCTTTTGATTAATTTTGGTTGAAGGTCTATTTTATAAGACATTAAAATGGCTACACCAGTTTACTTCTTAGATGCTTTTTCTTGAAATATCACTTTTTCAGCCTTCACTGTGAGTTGATGTATATCCTTGATGTTGATATGTATTTCTTTGATGCAGCAGAAGGATTGATCCTACTTTTTATCCATCATTTTAGTCTCTGTCTTTTTATTTGGGAATTGAGACAATTGATATTGTGAAATATCAATGACTAATGATTGTTGGTTTCTGTTATTTTAGAGGTAGTGATGGTAGTGGACAGGGTCTCCTCTGTCTCTGTCTGTCTCTCTGTCTCTGTTTCTTTGCATCTGTCTCTCCATCTCTCTGTCTCTGTGTCTCTCTGTGTCTGTCTCTGTCTGTCTGTCTGTCTGTCTCTTTCTCTCTGTTTCCCTCTTTTGGTTTTGCTGGTCTGAGATTATTTATTCCCTATATTTTCATGGCTATAATTGATCTCTTTTGTTTGGGAGTTTTCCTTGTAGTATGTTATTCAAGGCTGTATTTGTAGGCATATATTGTTTAAATTTGCTGTCTTCACAGAATATCCTATTTTTTTTACTCTATGATGATTAAAATTTTGTTGGGTGCAGTAGTCTGGATGGGCATCTATGTTCTCTTAGAGACTACCATATATATTCAGTTTTTTCTGGATTTTAATGTCTCCATTGAGAAGTCAGGTGCAATTCAGGTGCCTTTCTGTCTGGTCCATTTGCTTTTCCCAGGGTGAAGTTTCCCTCCTTGTATTGGTGTTTTCCTCCTATTATCCTTTGTAGGGCTGGGTTTGTGGATAGATATTGGGTAAACTTGGTTTTGTCATGGAATATCTTAGTTTCTTCATCTATGGTGATTGAGAGTTTTGCTGGGTATAGTAGTTTTGGCTGGCATTTGTGTTCTCTTAGAGTCTGCATGAGATCTGCCCAGGATCTTCTAGCTTTCATAGTCTCAGCTGAAAAGTCTGCTGTGATTCTGATAGGTCTTCCTTTATATGTTACTTGGACCTTTTCTCTTACTGCCTTTAATATACTTTCTTTGTTTAGTACATTTGGTGTTTTGATTATTATGTGACGGGAGGTATTTCTGTTCTGGTTCAGTCTGTTTGGAGTTCTGTAGGCTTCTTGTATATTCATGGGCATCTCTCTCTCTTTAGGTTAGGGAAGTTTTCTTCCATAATTTTATTGAAGATATTTGCTGGATCTTTAAGTTGTAAATCTTCACTCTCATCTATGCCTATAATCCATAGGTTTGGCCTTCTCATTGTGTCCTGGATTTCCTGGATGTTTTGGGTTACAAGCTTTTTACATTTTGCATTTTCTTTGACCATTGAGTCCATGGTTTCTATGGTATCTTCAGCATCTGAGATTCTTTCTTCCATCTCTTGTATTCTGTTGTTGATATTTGTACTTATGGCCCCAGATTTCTTCCCAAGGTTTTCTGTCTCCAAAGTTGTCTCCCTTTGTGATTCCTTAGTTGTTTCTACTTCTATTTTTAGATCCTGGATGTTTTTGCTCAGTTCCTTCACTTGCTTGTTTGGGTTTTCTTGTAATACTTTAAGAGATTTTTCTGTTTCCTCTTTCATGACTTCTGCCTATTGATCAAAGTTGTCCTGTATTTCTTTAAGTGATTTTTGCATTTCCTCCTTATTGGCTACTATTTTTTTATTCGATATAATTTTTTATTTACATTTCAAATGATTTCCCCTTTTCTAGCCCCCCACTCCCCGAAAGTCCCGTAAGCCCCCTTCTCTTCCCCTGTCCTCCCACCCACCCCTTCCCACTTCCCCATTCTGGTTTTGCCGAATACTGCTTCACTGAGTCTTTCCAGAACCAGGGGCCACTCCTCCTTTCTTCTTGTACCTCATTTGATGTGTGGATTATGTTTTGGGTATTCCAGTTTTCTAGGTTAATATCCACTTATTAGTGAGTGCATACCATGATTCACCTTTTGAGTCTGGGTTACCTCACTTAGTATGATGTTCTCTAGCTCCATCCATTTGCCTAAGAATTTCATGAATTCATTGTTTCTAATGGCTGAATTACTATATTGTGTAGATATACCACATTTTTTGCATCCACTCTTCTGTTGAGGGATACCTGGGTTCTTTCCAGCATCTGGCAATTATAAATAGGGCTGCTATGAACATAGTAGAGCATGTATCCTTATTACATGGTGGGGAATCCTCTGGGTATATGCCCAGGAGTGGTATAGCAGGATCTTCTGGAAGTGAGGTGCCCAGATTTCGGAGGAACCGCCAGACTGATTTCCAGAGTGGTTGTACCAATTTGCAACCCCACCAGCAGTGGAGGAGTGTTCCTCTTTCTCCACACCCTCTCCAACACCTGCTGTCTCCTGAATTTTTAATCTTAGCCATTCTGACTGGTGTAAGATGAAATCTCAGGGTTGTTTTGATTTGCATTTCCCTAATGACTAATGAAGCTGAGCATTTTTTAAGATGCTTCTCCACCATCCGAAGTTCTTCAGGTGAGAATTCGTTGTTTACCTCTGTACCCCATTTTTTTTTTAGTAGGGTTGTTTGGTTTTCTGGAGTCTAACTTCTTGAGTTCTTTATATATATTGGGTATTAGCCCTCTGTCTGATGTAGGATTGGTGAAGATCTTTTCCCAATTTGTTGGTTGCCAATTTGTCCTCTTGATGGTGTCCTTTGCCTTACAGAAACTTTGTAATTTTATGAGGTCCCATTTGTCAATTCTTGCTCTTAGAGCATATGCTATTGGTGTTCTGTTCAGAAACTTTCTCCCTGTACCGATGTCCTCAAGGGTCTTCCCCAGTTTGTTTTCTATTAGCTTTAGAGTGTCTGGCTTTATGTGGAGGTCCTTGATCCATTTGGATTTGAGCTTAGTACAAGGAGACAAGGATGGATCAATTCGCATTCTTCTGCATGCTGACCTCCAGTTGAACCAGCACCATTTGTTGAAAAGGCTATCTTTTTTCCATTGGATGTTTTCAGCCTCTTTGTCGAGGATCAAGTGGCCATAGGTGTGTGGGTTCGTTTCTGGATCTTCAATCCTGTTCCATTGATCCTCCTGCCTGTCACTGTACCAATACCATGCAGTTTTTAACACTATTGCTCTGTAGTATTGCTTGAGGTCAGGGATACTGATTCCCCCAGACTTTCTTTGGTTGCTGAGAATAGTTTTAGCTATCTTGGGTTTTTTGTTGTTCCAGATGAATTTGATAGTTGCTCTTTCTAACTCTGTGAAGAATTGAGTTGGGATTTTGCATTGAATCTGTATATTGCTTTTGGCAAAATGGCCATTTTAACTATATTGATTCTACCGATCCATGAGCATGGGAGGTTTTCCCATTTTTTGAGGTCTTCTTCCATTTCCTTCTTCAGAGTCTTGAAGTTCTTGTCATACAGATCTTTCACATGTTTGGTAAGAGTCTCTCCAAGATACTTTATACTGTTTGTGGCTATTGTGAAGGGGGTCATTTCCCTAATTTCTTTCCCAGCCTGCTTATCCTTTGAGTATAGGAAGGCCACTGATTTGCTTGAGTTGATTTTATAACCTGCCACTTTGCTGAAGTTGTTTATCAGCTGTAGGAGCTCTCTAGTGGAGTTTTTTGGGTCATTTAGGTAGACTATCATGTCGTCTGCAAATAATGATAGTTTGACTTCTTCCTTTCCAGTTTGTATCCCTTTGACCTCCTTATGTTGTCGAATTGCCCAAGCTAGTACCTCAAGTACAATATTGAAAAGATACGGAGAAAGGGGGAAGCCTTGTCTGGTCCCTGATTTCAGTGGGATTGCTTCAAGTTTCTCTCCATTTAGTTTGATGCTGGCCACCGGTTTGCTGTATATTGCTTTTACTATGTTCAGGTATGGGCCTTGAATTCCTGTTCTCTCCAAGACTTTAAGCATGAAAGGATGCTGAATTTTGTGAAATACTTTTTCAGCATCCAATGAAATGACCATGTGGTTTTGTTCTTTGAGTTTCTTTATGTAGTGGATTGCATTGATGGTTTTCCGTATATTGAACCAACCCTGCATTCCCGGGGTAAAGCCTACTTGATCATGGTGGATGATCGTTTTGATGTGTTCTTTGATTTGGTTGGCAAGAATTTTATTGAGTATTTTTGAATCGATGTTCAGTAGGGAAATTGGTCTGAAGTTCTCTTTCTTTGTTGGATCTTTGTGTGGTTTTGGTATCAGCGTAATTGTGGCTTCGTAGAAGGAATTGGGTAGTGTTCCTTCTGTTTCTATTTTGTGGAATAGTTTGAAGAGTATTGGTGTTAACTCTTCTTTGAAGGCCTGAGAGAATTCTGCACTGAAACCATCTGGTCCTGTGCTTTTTTTGGTTGGAAGACCTTCTATGACTCCTTCTATTTGTTTAGGCGTTATGGGACTGTTTAGATGGTCTAGTTGGTCCTGATTTAATTTTGGTATTTGGTATCTGTCAAGGAAATTGTCCATTTCCTCCAGATTCTCCAGTTGTGTTGAGTACAGGCTCTTGTAGTAGGATCTGATGATTTTTTGGATTTCCTCAGTGCCTTACTTTCTCTGTGCCCTTTGGTCAGTCTGGCTAAGGGTTTATCTATCTTGTTGATTTTCTCAAAGAACCAGTTCCTGGTTTTGTTGATTCTTTGTATGGTTCTCTTTGTTTCTACTTGATTGATTTTAGCCCTGAGTTTGATGATTTCCTGCCTTCTACTCCTCCTGAGTGAAATAGCTTCTTTTTGTTCCAGGGCTTTCAGGTGTGTCATTAAGCTGGTAATGTATGCTCTCTCCATTTTCTTTCGGAGACACTCAGGGCTATGAGTTTTCCACTTAGCACTGCTTTCATTGTGTCCCATAGATTTGGGTATGTTGTGTCTTCATTTTCATTGTGTTCTAAAAAGTCTTTAATTTCTTTCTTTATTTCTTCCTTGACCAAGGTATCATTGAGTAGAATATTGTTCAGTTTCCACGTGTATGTGGGTTTTCTGTTGTTTTTGTTGCTATTGAAGACCACTTTTACTCCATAGTGATCTGATAGGAGGCATGGGATTAGTTTCATCTTCTTATATTTGTTGAGGTCTGTCTTGTGACCAATTATATGGTTGATTTTGGAGAAGGTACCATGAGGTGCTGAGAAAAAGGTATATTCTTTTGCTTTAGGATAGAATGTTCTATATATATCTGTTAAATCTAATTGGTCCAAAGTTTCAATTAGTTTCATTGTGTCCCTGTTTAGTTTCTGTTTTCCTGATCGGTCCATTGAGGAAAGTGCAGTGTTGAAGTCACCCACAATTATTGTGTTAGGTGCAATGTGTGCTTTGAGTTTTAATAAAGTTTCTTTTACGAAAGAGGGTGCCCTTGCATTTGGAGCATAGATGTTCAGGATTGAGAGTTCTTCTTGTTGTATTTTTCCTTTGACCAGCAAGAAGTGTCCCTCAGAGTTTCTTTTGATGACTTTGGGTTGAAAATCAATTTTATCTGATATTAAAATGGCTACTCCAGCTTGTTTCCTGAGACCATTTGCTTGTAAAATTGTCTTCCAGCCTTTTACTCTAAGGTAGTGTTTGTCTTTGACCCTGAGGTGTGTTTCCTGTAAGCAGCAAAATGTAGGGTCCTGTTTACGTATCCAGTCAGTTAGTCTGTGTCTTTTTATTGGGACATTAAGTCCATTAATGTTAAGAGATATTAAGGAATAGTGATTGTTACTTCCTATCATTTTTGACGTTATTTTTTAAATTTGATTGCTTAACTTCTTTTGGGTTTGATGAAAGGTTACTATCTTGCCTTTTCCAGGGTGAATTTTCCCTCCTTGTATTGGTGTTTTCCTCCTATTATCCTTTGTAGGGCTGCGTTTGTGGATAGATATTGGGTAAACTTGGTTTTGTCATGAAATATCTTAGTTTCTCCATCTACGGTGATTGAGAGTTTTGCTGGATATAGTAGTTTTGGCTGTCATTTGTGTTCTCTTAGAGTCTGCATGAGATCTGCCCAGGACCTTCTAGCCTTCATAGTCTCAGGTGAAAAGTCTGCTGTGATTCTGATAGGTCTTCCTTTATATGTTACTTGGCCTTTTTCTCTTACTGCCTTTAATATTCTTTCTTTGTTTAGAACATTTGGTGTTTTGATTATTATGTGACGGGAGGTATTTCTGTTCTGGTCCAGTCTGTTTGGAGTTCTGTAGGCTTCTTGTATATTCATAGGCATCTCTCTCTTTAGGTTAGGGAAGTTTTCTTCCATAATTTTATTGAAGATATTTGCTGGCCCTTTAAGTTGTAAATCTTCACTCTCATCTATGCCTATACTCCTTAGGTTTGGTCTTCTCATTGTGTCCTCGATTTTCTGGATATTTTGGGTTACAAGCTTTTTGCATTTTGCATTTTCTTTAACTGTTGAGTCCATGGTTTCTATGGAATCTTCAGCATTGAGATTCTTTCTTCTATTTCTTGTATTCTGTTGTTGATATTTGCATCTCTGTCCCCTGATTTCTTCCCAAGGCTTTCTATCTCCAAAGTTGTCTCCCTTTGAGTTTTCTTAGTTGTTTCTACTTCTGATTTTAGATCCTGGATGGTTTTGCTTAGCTCCTTCACTTGCTTGTTTGTGCTTTCCTGTAATTCTTTAAGAGATTTTTGTGTTTCCTCTTTCATGACCTCAGCCTGTTGACCAAAGTTCTCCTGTATTTCTTTAAGTGTTTTTTTGCATTTCCTCATTATTGGCTTTTGTATTCTCCTGGATTTCTTTCAATGATTTTTGTGTTTCCCTTGCAAGGGCTTCTAACTTTTGATCCATTTTCTCCTGAATTTCTTTAAGTATGTCCTTCATGTGTTCCTGTACCAGCATCATGACCAGTGATTTTAAATCCAAATCTTGTTTTACTGTTGTGATGGGGTATCTAGGACATGTTGGTAGAGGAGAATTGGGTTCAGATGTTGCCATATTGCCTTGATTTCTGTTAGTGATGTTCCTGCGTTTGCCTTTTGCCATCTAGTTCTCACTGGTGTTAGTTGGTTTTGTCAGTGCTGGACTCACCAGTGCAAGCTGCCCCTTCCCAGGTGGCCTCTGGTGCACAGCTTACCTCCTGCACTGCCTGGAGACAGGGTACTGTTGCCCAGGCTGTTCAGATCCCAAAGCAGACACCTGAAGTCTCCAGCTGGGGCCTGCTGGATTCACCGGAGCACACCGACTTCTCCCAGCTGGCTGCCCGGAAGCCTCTCTTGCCTCTTGCAGGACCTGGAGATGTAGTGTTGCCGCCCAGGCTAATCTGGATCCTGAAGCAGAGAGAGCTGAGGGCTCCCGCCAGAGGCCTCAGGACTGGGACCCAAGCTCTGGGCCACAGGAGCAAGTGTGTTGTGAGCTCCCAGACTGCCTCTGGGTGCACACTGGGTCTCCCGCACTTCCTGGAGACCGAGCGCTGTGGCCCTGGCCATTCAGATCCCAAAGTAGGCACCCGAAGGCTCCCGCTGGGGCCTGCTGGATTCACCGGAACACACCGACTTCTCCCTGCTGGCCGCCCGGAAGCCCCTTTTGCCTCTTGCAGGACCTTGAGATGTGGTGTTGCTGTCCAGGCTGATCTGGATCCAGAAGCAGAGAGAGTTGAGCTGAGGGCTCCCGCCAGAGGCCTCAGGACTGGGCTGGCTACTATTTTTTGATCCATATTCTCCTGAATTTCTTTAAGTGATTTTTGTGTTTCCCTTGTAAGTGCTTCTAGCTTTTTATCATTTTTTCTCCTGAATTTCATTAAGAGATTTATTTATTTCCTTCAAGTGTTCCTGTAACAGCATCATGCCCAGTGATTTTAAATCCAAATCTTGTTTTTCTTGTGTGTTGGGGTATCCAGGACTTGCTGTTAACTGAGAATAGGGTTCAGATGCTGCCATATTGCCTTGATTTCTGTTAGTAACTTTCCTACATTTGCCTTTTGCCATCTAGATCTCACTGGTGTTAGTTGGTCTTGTTGTCAATGAAGGACTCACCTGTGCAAGCTGCCTCCTTGCAGCTGGCTTCCGGGTGCACAGCTGACCTTCTGCACTGCCTGGAGCAGGGGCGCTGTAGCCTAGGCTGTTCCGGATCCAGAGGTGGAGACCAGGAGGGTCCAGCCAGAGGCCTCCGGACTGGATCCTCTGCTCTGCCGGGCCGGACAGATTCACAGAGCAAGCTGCCTCCTTGCAGCCAGCCTCTGTGTGCACAGCTGGCCTTCTGCACTGCCTGGAGATGGGGTGCCATGGCCCAGGCTGTTTCAGATCCCTTGAATTGTAATTCTAATCGTTCCTCTATCCCTATTACTTTTGGGTTTGGTCTTTTCATAGTTTCTTAGCTTTGCTGACTGTTTTGTGTCAAGGCTTTTTTAGATTTATTATTATTTTTGACTTATGTATCCAATTCTATTGTATTTTCAGTGCTTGAGATTTTCCCTTCCTTTTCTTATATACTGCAGAGGTAACATATGCCTCTGTAGTTTCTCTTTGAATTCCTCTTATTTACAGATTTCCCTTAGTTTGTGCTTTCTTTATTGACTCATTTCATTTTCATGTCTTGAACAGTTTTACTTATTTCCTTCTACTGTTGGTTTGATTTTACCACAGATTTCCTTAAGGGCTTTCTTAACTTTTTCATACCCTTTGTTTGTGCTTCCTGTACTTTTTACAGGAATGTATTTAATACCTCTTTGAGGAATTATCTTTATATAGGCAGTTTTAAGCTCTTTTACTTGTGCTTCATCTTTGTTGGAATATTCAGGGATTGCTGTGAGTGGTGGGATAATTGGGCTCTAGTGGACACGTATTTCTCTTACTGTTGTTGTCTTTTATTCAGTAGGGTCTATGCAGCTGGGACCGAGATATTTATAAGCCTAGAGGCTATTTTATGGTTTTTTTCTTTGTTGAATGGGTGGGTTCCCCCTGTCTCCCTCTCCTTTGGTCTCTGTTACCTCTCTGGATTTTTTTTGGAGGTATGATGGCAGTGTGTTGCCTAGTATAAATTATTTTTGAACCTAACTGTTGTGATCTCTGGTTGTTTCAGGTAAAATGTATTTCTGGGTGTTGGGAACTGACACTCAAGAATGGGTACAGGCACTTCTGAGCGCAGAGGTAAGATCTCTTCCTTCTCTCTGGAGGGGGGACAGCTAGGAGTGCACAGGGCATACGATCAGTGGAGCTGCTGGGACAGGAGTCTTTCCTTCCAGCTACCATTTGTTCCATGGAGCCAGGCAGCTCCACAACCTTCTGTGCACAGACGCTGCCAGAAGAGAGTTGGTCTCCCAGGAGTATGGACACAGGCTTACAGGCTCATAGGAGGGACAAGCTCCAGTCAGAAGACAGCAAGGTCAACCAACACCAGGGATAACCAGATGGCGAAAGGCAAGTACAAGAACCAAGGCTACTTGGCAACATCAGAACCCAGTTCTCCCATCACAGCAAGTCACGGATACCCCAACACACCAGAAAAGCAAGAGTTGGATTTAAAATCATATCTCATGATGCTGACAGGACTTTAAGAAGGACATAAGTAACTCCCTTAATGAAATACAGGGGAACATGGGTCAACAAGTAAAAGCCCTTAAAGAGGAAACATAAAAATCCCTTAAAGAAATACAGGAGAATGTGGGACAACAGGTAGAAGCCCTTAAAGAGAAAACACAAAAAGCCCTTAAAGAATTACAGGAAAACACAAACAAACAAGTGAAGGAACTGATCAAAACCAACTAGGATCTAAAAATGGAAGTAGAAACAATAAAGAAAACACAAAATGAGACATATCTGGAGATAGAAAACGTTGGAAAGAATTCAGGAGCCATAGATGCAAGCACCAACAACAGAATACAAGAGATAGAAGAAAGAATCTCAGGTGCTAAAGATACCATAGTAAACATTGACTTAACACTCAAAGAAAATGCAAAATGCAAAATGCAAAAAGCTTGTAACCCAAAACAACCAGGAAATCAGGACACAATGAGAAGACCAAACCTAAGGGTTATATGTATAGATGAGAGTGAAGATTTACAACTGAAAGGGCCAGCAAATATCTTCAACAAAATTATGGAAGAAAATTTCCCTAACCTAAAGAGAGAGATGCCCATGAATATACAAGAAACCTACAGAACTCCAAACAGACTGGACCAGACAGAAATACCTCCTGTCACATAATAATCAAAACCCCAAATGTACTAAACAAAGAAAGAATATTAAAAGCAGTAAGAGAAAAAGGCCAAGTAACATATAAAGAAAGACCTATCAGAATCACACCAGATTTCTCACCAGAGACCATGAAAGCTAGAAGATCCTGAGCAGATCTCATATAGACTCTAAGAGAACAAAAATGTCAGCCAAGACTATTATACCCAGAAAAACTCTCAATCACCATAGATGGGAAAACAAAGATATTCCATGACAAAACCAAATTTACACAATGTATTTCCACAAAACCAGCACTACGAAGGATAATAGTTGGAAAACTCCAATTCAAGGAGGGAAACTACACCCTGGAGAAAGCAAGGTAGTAACCTTCTTTCATCAAACACAAAAGAAGATAACCAGTCAAATATAAAAATAACATCAAAATGACAGGATGTAATAATCACAATTCCTTAATATCTCTTAAAATCAATGGATTCAATTCCCCAATAAAAAGACATAGACTAACAGACTGGAAACATACAGGACCCTACACTTTGTTGCATACAGGAAACACACCTCAGTGTCAAAGGCTGGAAGACAATTTTACAAGCAAATAGTCTCAGGAAACAAGTTGGAGTAGTTATTCTAATATCAGATAAAATTGGCTTTCAACCTAAAGTCATGAAAAGAGACAAAGAAAGACACTTCTTGCTGGTCAAAGGAAAAATCCACCAAGAAGAACTCTCAGTTCTGAACATCTATGCTCCAAATGCAAGGGCACCCTCATTCGTAAAAGAAAGTTTGCTAAAGGTCAAAGCACACATTGCACCTAACACAATAATTGTGGGTGACTTCAACACTGCACTTTCCTCAATGGACCGATCAGGAAAACAGAAACTAAACAGGGACACAGTGAAACTAATTGAAGCTTTGGATCAATTGGATTTAACATATATATATATATATAAACATTTTACCCTAAAGCAAAAGAATATACTTTTTTCTCAGCACCTCATGGTACCTTCTCCAAAATCGACCATATAATTGGTCACAAGACAGACTTCAACAAATATAAATCCCATGCCTCCTATCAGATCACTATAGAATAAGAGTGATCTTCAATAGTAACAAAAACAACAGAAAGCCCACATATACATGGAGGCTGAACAATACTCAATGATACCTTGGCCAAAGAAGAAATAAAGAAAAAATCAAAAACTTTTTAGAATTTAATGAAAATGAAGGCACAACATACCCAAATCTATGGGACACAATGAAAGCAGTGCTAAGAGGAAAACTCATAGCTCTGAGTGCCTCTAAAAAGAAACTGGAGAGAGCATATACTAGCAGCTTAACGGCAGACCTGAAAGCTCCGGAACAAAAAGAAGCTAATTCACCCAGTAGGAGTAGAAGACAGGAAATCGTCAAATTCAGGGCTGAAATCGATCAAGTGAAAACAAAGAGAACCATACAAAGAATGAACAAAATCAGGAGCTGGTTCTTTTAGAAAATCAACAAGATAGTTAAACCCTTAGCTAAACTAACCAAAGGACCCAGAGATAGTATCCAAATTAACAAAATTAGAAATGAAAAGGGAGATATGACAACAGAAACTGAGGAAATTCAAAAAATCATCAAATGCTACTACAAAAGCCTATACTCAACTGTAGAATCTGGAGGAAATGGACAATTTCCTAGACAGATACCAAATACCAAAATTAAATCAGGATCAAATAGCTCATCTAAATAGTCCCATAGCCCCTAAAGAAATAGAAGGGGTCATAGAAAGTCTTCCAACCATTAAAAAAAAAAAAAAAAAAAAAAAAAAAAAAAAAACACAGGACCAGATGGTTTTAGTGCAGAATTCTATTAGACCTTCAATAAAGACATTACACCAATACTCTTCAAACTATCCCACAAAATAGAAACAGAAGGAACGCTACCCAACTCCTTCTACAAAGCCACAATTATGCTGATATCAAAACCACACAAAGATCTAACAAAGAATGAGAACTTCAGATCAATTTCACTTATGCACATTGATGCAAAAATACTCAATAAAATTCTTGATAACCGAATCCAAGAACACATCAAAATGATCATTCACCATGATCAAGTAAGCTTCATCCCAGGAATGCAGGGATGGTTCAATATAAGGAAATCCATCAATGCAATCCACTACATAAACAAACTCAAAGAAAAAAGCCACATGATCATTTCATTAGATGCTGAAAAGGCATTTGACACAATTCAGCATCCTTTCATGCTAAAAGTCTTGGAAAGAACAGGAATTCAAGGCCCATACCTAAACATAGTTAAAGCAATATACAGCAAACTGGTATCCAACATCAAACTAAATGGAGATAAAGTAACAGGAGGTAGGAGAGTAAAGTCATCAATCACAGTCTACCTACTTTAGCTTTTTGGAATGGTGGGAGACAGTGACGAGATGTTACCATAGAAGGTCTGCTATAGTGCTGGGGATGGTACTGAGGAACTGGATCTAGAAGAGTAAAAGAAGTCCTAGTGACAGCCTCCTACTTATCCGGCAAGTATTTTCTATTGTTTAGCAGAGAGTACTGGCTGGAGTTGGGGGTTGGAATAAAGAAACAAGTGGAAAGAGGAAAGTTACGAGCAGGTCTGTGGGATGCACAGGAGATATGGGGCATAGGAAAAGGAAGGCTGAAACAGTTGTTCTGTTGCTAAACTAGTGGGGTTGGATTTGGAGGAAAGCAGGGAGTAGTAAATGTCTTTAATTAGTGTAACTGTTTCCCTGATCTGCTGTTCAAAAGGAGTGATTTCTTGCTTTGGAAATTGGGATACTGGAGTGAGTTGGGGAAGAGGGGTTGGAGGAGATGGTCTTTGTGTCCTATTAGTGAAAGGGAAAGGAAGGAAAGGGATACCACAGCTGGTTTTCTGCTATGGAGCTGGGGATGAGATTGTGGGGGATTTGATCTGGAGAAGAAGAGGTATTGATTTGTTTTCAGCCTTCTTGCTACCTGGGAAGGGTGGTCAGTGGGTTCATAGTGGGTTTCTCCTGAAATTGGTGGCTGGGACAAAACAATGAGTAGGAGAAAGAGGTTAGGAAGAGATGGTTTGTGAAATGTGGTCACTGGGGAAGGAAGGCTGAATCTTGTATCTTTTTTTGCAGAGATGAGGAAGAAAATAGGGGGTTGGATCTAGCAAAACAGAAGGAAGGAAAAAAGATCTGCAGGCAGCCTACCCGTTTTTCTGACAGGAGTAGCCTGTGTTTTGGTTAGTATGGGTACCTGCTAAAGTTGGGGGCTGGGATAAAGCAACATGTAGGGGGAGGGTAGTTAGAAGGGGATAGTCTGTGGGATCCATAGGAGATATGGGCAGGTGCAAAGACCAGGGAATTGGATTTGGAGGGGTAGAGGGAGTGCTGAAGGTCTTTAGTTGTTTTACTTTTTTCCCTGGTCTGCTCAGCTGCTGTGTTTGCAGTGAATGCCTTCTGGTGTTGGAGGATGGAAAAATAAAATGAGTTGGGGGAAGGGAATTGAGAAAGAAGACCTTTGTGATCCCTAGGGTAGAGGGAAAAGGTAGACTACAGAAGGTTTTGGGCAGGGGATTAGATTGGGGGCATTGAATCTGAAGTAGCAAAAGAAGGGGTATAGGTCTGCCTTCAGCATAGTTGTTGCCCATAGCGGAGTAGCCTTTGGGTTATCAAGGAATGTCTGATGGGGTTGGGGGCTGGAACATAGCAACAAAGTTGTGAGAGGGAGGTTAGAAGGGGATGGCAGTTGTGGGCAGTGGGAAAGAGGTCTGTATCTGGTGTTTTGTTGCAAAGGTGAAATGAGACTCTAATAAGACTTCAAAGAACACATGTAAAGGTATTCAGACATTTTCAAATGTAGATGGAGAAGTGGGGTTCACATAGGTGCAAATAGACAGATCCATAAACTTGAGTTTTGACTCAAAATCCAGTGTTGTTTTATTATACACATATTTACTCTCAAAGACAGAAACTATTCTGCTCAGTGATACCTGGCAGAAGTTTGCTATGTTAGAGCAGGGTAGGATGCTATAGGAGTTGCTTGCCATCAGGTGACTTTGTCCTAATCATATGTAGAACAATTGATGCAGCATGGATTGGTACTGTTTATTTACAATTTCTTTCACTCACAGAAAGTGTGCCAACAGGAAAGTTTTTAGTACCTTATGTGAGTTGGGATCTATGATAGATGCTGTGATCAAAGGAGCAACATGCCATGGTACCTTGAATGAGTAGAGTAGATGGCCACCAAAGTTTCATTAGAGTTTTTACTTCTAGAGTCTAACAGACTACAAAAGACCATAATGTGGCCTAATCATCCCTGTTAGGGATGACTGACACTTAGGGCAGTTAGAAAAAGTTTAGAGACATTGCAAGCCACAGAAACCCTCATGCACAATTCAAATAACAATTTCTATTTGCTTTATGTGCAAGCCCTACCTACTACGACAAATCACTTGATAAGCGAAAGACTGATCTAAGGTATTGAAATTATACTGCAAATTATACAGAAATAATAAGAGGCCTGCTTTATAATAATAATAATAATAGTGAGGTCTACTTAATGAAGCAGCAGGGATACTAAGATTCCTTTCAGCTGGTCCTCATCATGATTTTCTCTGTCATTCTTTTTCCTTTTCTGAGTTGCTATGCTTGAAGTTATGAACAGCACTTTCCTATAATTCTTAAAATAGAGCACTAAGAATTTGTTGCTTTATTTCCCTCCAGCCAGTTTCAGTGAGAAATGTTTCATGGCTGTTTCACTGGGAATGTACAAAACATTATACTTCTATTATAGAGAAGAAAAGAAAGATTTAAAGTATGAGGAGGTTGTCTTGTATAGGAAAACAAAATAATATCTATATATCCATATATAGTTCATGCATACATATATATTTGCATATGGATGCTGCTGGGCACTGTGGTGCATGCCTGTAATCACAGTATACTTCAAACTAAGGTGCCGGGAGCCATCCTCAGAACTCAATGCCAAGAACTCTCCATACCAGGAGCCATCCCCACCTGGCTCTCAATGCCAAGAGACCTCGATACCAGGAGTCATTCTCACTTAGATCTCCATGCCAGGAACTATTCCTACGTAAATCTCAAAACCCCCTCCTTTTGACGTTCATCTGTAGATAGGTTACTGTAGCAACCCCTTTCCACTTCACCGCCTCATGACCCCCCCTTTTATCATGCCAACATTCCAACAGCAATAACTAGCTTTACCAGAAATTATGAGAAACTGTTTCTTAGAAATGATGCCAACCCCCTGAGATTGTTCCCCCCTTTACCCCTCCCAAACCTTGTATGCTTCCCTTTATATTGACTTGTCTGGAAATTAAAGTTTGACAGCTTGATCAGAACTAGACAGGCTGTCCGGCCTCTCTCTCTTGTGTCTTGTCGCCCCATCGCCTTTCCTCTAGGTGGCTTAAAGGAACCCTGTTGACTGTCCGGCGGGTCGGGACACTAAGGCAATAGGATCATCACAAATATGCAACCATCTGGAAATTCCATAGTGAATTTGGACCACTATGACCATAGTGAGATCTGGGCTAGTCTGAGGTACAACATAACAAACCCTTTAAAAACAACAACAACATAAATCATCACTTACTAGAGTATTAATAAATATTTAAGAATTTTTTAGAATTTATAGGTGTTTCCTGCTGAAGGAAGCCATCTGTTGGTCAGGTTTCAACCATATAATTTTACCTTGAGTTAAATGTAAATGGACTTCAGAAAGAGCACAGACTCTCTTTCAGGAGGAAGATGTGTACTCTAGCTTTGAGGATAGATGTTAATAAAACATTCCAGTAGGTTTTAACATAATAGTAGAAGAAACTAAGAGTCACAACCAGTTAAGCCTGTGCATAGCTTTGAAGAGAACTGTGCTGACTTAACGTGATGAAATATTGATGACATATCAATTTCAATATAGGGATGTATTAATAATTAAAAATTATTTCTCAACTACAGATATAGCTTTTACTCCCACTACCAATAAATACATAGTTAGATGTAAATTTTTGATTTTGAGGGAATTTACAGTCCCTTGACCTGTTGACAGAGAGTGTAGACACAGCTTCAGAGTGTAGCAGCCCTGATATCAATCCTTAGCCATAATGTAACTGATCAACCAACACAACACAGTACGAAACTATGATTTTTGAGCCTAAATTAGTCATTATGATATACTTAATATTCATTTGAAAGACATTTTGCTGATTAGTTTTAAAAACTTGACATAAAATAGAGTTACTTAGAAAATGGAAACTCAATTGAGACCTGGGGCCATGTCTACAGCCCATTTCCTTGTCATAAGAGGGCCCATCCCACTGTGAGAATTGTCAACTCTGGAAAACTGGTTTTAGGTATATAAGAAAGAATTCTGAACAAACCACAGAGAAAAAGCCAGGAAGGAACATCCTTCCATGGTCTCTGATTCAGTTCCTGCCTTGACATCTATCAGTGATAGATTGTGACTCCACAGTTATATAATGCTGAACAAGCCAGTTTTTTTCTGTCATAGTTTCTTCCTCTCCTCCTGATTGAGCTCTGCCTTGACTTCCCTCAGTCTTGGGCAGTGATTGGGATTTATAAACAACAAAAAATCTGATTCTTCCAAAGTTGCTTTGGGAAAGCATTTTTATCCCAGCAACACAATCCTATCTAATACAGAAATTGGCACCATGAAATGGGATACTTCTGTGCTGATAATTTTATTTTAAGAATTGAAGAAAGATTTTAGAATATCATGAAAAAAATGACATTGAGAACTCAGATTAGTCTTAATTAGAACTCAGATTAGAGCTTAATTAGGCTTTGGAAACTTAGACTACTGAGAAAGGTACAGATGATGGAGGTACGGGTTGTGAAATTTCAGAGGGAAACAAAGACTCCCTCAGTGCTGGGAGTATGATAGTGTGAACTAAAAATTTGTTGTCTGGGCTTGAAGATTCAGCTGTGAATCCTAACGAGACTAGTATCACTGAAGTGAAATGTGGGTTATAGTGGGAGAATCAACACTGCCTAGCTTGGGTTGACGACAAGTCATGATTAATTTGATGTCAAGCATCATTGGAGTGAAATCTTCATGGAAGTATTTCCACAGGGTCAGAGGTTAAATCTCCATCTCCAGCTGGCATCCAAACATGCTATTATATAGATGCTTCCTTATGTGTAGTAACATTTGGTAGCCTTAAGGCATCATGGAGCAGCTAAGGCTTGGGAGTATTAGAGAACAGGGAAGGCAATTGGTCTCTATTGCATTGGAGACCCATATAAGAGATAACATATTTTTTATTAATTGTTTCTTTACACTTCAAATGTTATTTCCTGTCCTGGTCCCACCGCCATGAGCCCCCCATCCCGTCCCCTAGCCACTTCATCTCTGAGAGGGTGCTTCCCCCACTCCCACCTTACCCTTTTAGCATTCTCCTTATCTGTGGCATCAAGCCTCCACGGGGCCAAGAACATCCCTTCCCACTGAGGCCAGGTGAGGAAGACCCTTGCTACATATGTAGTGGGGGTCATGGACCAGCCCATGTATGCTCTTTGGTTGGTGGCCTAGTTTCTGGGATCTATGAGGCATCTGGTTAGTTGATACAGTTGTTCTTCCTATGGGGTTTCAATCCCTTTCAGCTCCTTCAGTCCTTCCCCTAACTCTTCTATGGAGATCCCAGAGCTCAGTCAAATGGGTGGCTATAAGTATCTGCACCTGTCTCAGTGCTAGGTGCTGGTAGAGCCTCAGAGAGGACAGCCATGCCAGGATTATGCCTGCAAGCACAACATGACATCAGCAATGGTGTCAGGGTTTAGTGACTCTGCATGGAATAGATCCCAAGTTGTGGTGGTTTCTGGATGGCCTTTCCTTCAATCTGCTTCATTTCCCCCCCTGCATTTCCTTTAGACAGAAACAATTCTGGGTCAAAAATTTTGAGATGGGTGGGGGTACCATCTCTCAACTAGGGGCCATGTCTATCTTCTGGAAGTGGTTTCTTTAGGTTCCATCTCCCCACTGTTGGGCATTTCAGAAAACTGGAAAATAGCTCTAACTGAAGACCCAGCTATACCACTCCTGGGCATATACCCAGTAGACAATATACCATATCATAAGAAAATGTGCTCCATTATGTTCATAGCAACCTTATTTGCAATAGCCAGAAGCTGAAAACACCCAGATGTCCTTTAACCAAAGAATGGATACAGAAAATATGGTTTGTTTACACAATGGAATACTACTCAGCTAAATGAGGACATCGTGAATTTTGCAGGCAAATGAACAGAACTAGAAAATATCATCCAGAGTGAGGTAACCCAGACCCCAAATGACATGCATTGTATGTACTCACTGATAAGTGGATATTAGCCAAAGTGTTCAGAATGCTAATGATAACAAGAAGGAAGGCTCAAGTGTGAATGCTTCAATACCACTTAGAAAGGGAACAAAATAATCACAGGAGGCAGAGGGAGGGAGATATATGGGTAGGAGAGGGGAGGGCAAGGGAAAAGGAGGGACCTGGATTAGGTATGAAGGGGGGGGGGAGACAGTAGAAAAGCCCTGAGGGCCAGGAGAATGAACAGAAATATGTAGCAGTGTGGGCTCCTTCAGTGAGTGCTGATGGTGTATGCTGCAGGACATTTTCGAGTGCTGGTCACTCTGCTGGGCAGCCTATCTCCCAACCGGGTTGGTGCACACAAGGCTAGCCTAGCTGCTGAGTCCCTGAATCTAGGCAAAAGCCTGGCAGGCTAAGGCCTGAGCAAAGTTCCCCTTGGGCTATGAGTGTTAATTGGGTCTGTCAGGTTGCCAGGATGGCAGCGTGCATGTGCAGCCTGAGAGTGCCGGGAGAGTCAGCTAGGCTAACAACCTCCTGGCTGGGTTGACACACATATGGCCCACTGAGCAGCCCAGGGCCTGGGGGCAGTCCAAGGCCTGTCCATCTTAGACCCCCCGCTATGTTAGCCTCGGGCTATGACTCTTAGCTAACTTTGCCTGCTAGAACTCTCTGGCATCCCGTAGTCAAAATGGCGGTACACGCGCTGGGCCAGGCAAACAACCTCCTGGCAGGGTTTGCACACCGATACCCGCCCCCCCCCGCCCCCCGAACAGCCCTGGGCCTGGGTGCAGGCCAACACCCATAGGGCTTAGACCCCCGTGATGTTGGCCTTGGGTTATATTTGCGTACCTTAGTCTGTCTGATTTCTCTGGTGCCCGAGATCCAAGATGGCGGACAGACTCTTATAACTGACTGGCGGGAGGCAGAGTTTTGTTGTAGCTTCTGTGGGGTGAAAGGCGCTGTAAATCTGCCACAGCTTGCAGCCCGGCTGGCCAGCGAAGGTCAGTGGTAGCGGGTGCAAGGCCTGCCTGGACCCTGTCACCTTGGTTCCACTGCTGATAGCCCTTCTGCTGAACCAGCTGCAGCTACTGCCGCCCACATTGTTTTCTTCTGTATGTTTTTTTCTTTATTGTGTGTGTATCTTCTCATGATGACACTGTGTGTTTTTAATGTTACAGGTCTTTAAACTTGACTCTTCCATTCCTTATATATTCTAACCCTAAGCCTATCTCTAACTTCTCTTACAGTATTTTTCAGTGAAGTGTATTTATATAACAATGTTGACATGCAGAGCACATGAGATCATCTAATCACTGCAGCAGGACAGTTGTTTATCAAATAGTGTCACCTTGAACACACACACACACATACACACATACACACATACACACACACACACTTGTACAACTGAATAAATATCATCATATACTGGCACATTGATAAAAGAAAATGTACATGCACTCCAGTGAAATCTGAATGGCAATTACAATGAAACAGATGGGTTTACTCCCACAGCTCTGATGCTGCTTATATTAGAAGAACATCACATATGGTCCCATGTAAAACAGGTTTGTTAAGGATAGAGCAAAAGTGGTAGTTCTTTTGCGACAGAAAGAAAAATGTTATCCAAATGCACCTTACAGAAAAGGGACTGTACTCTACTGAAAGGGAATTGATGATTAATTATAACAAAGCAGAGAATATGAGTTTATTGTTGGTACACTGCCCAAGGACATTAGGATTATACTTAGTATGATGGTTAGAATATATAAGGAATCAGAGAGTAGAGTATAAGTATTTCTGACTTTAACAATACAATGTCATCTTTAGGAAACAAATTCACAGTGACTAAGACATCTCCAAGTGAAATATTTGCAAAAAGTAACATAATTACATAATTATGGTGCAGTTAAATTTAAATTATTAACAAAAATGCATACTGTTGTTAATAGACTCCTGCCCCAACCTTCACACCAGCTAGGACCTCACAGAGATCAGCAGACATGGGATTTTTTTTCTGCCACGTCTGAGCCCTATCTCCTCTCTTGTCCACATCTCCAACCACACTCACCTTGTTGCACCTTCCAGCCCACTCCACAGCCATTCCTATCTATCAAGAGGTCTGCTCTAATCAGAGACTAAGGTAAGACCCCCGGACCTAATCCCCATACCTGCTGAGACCCCACAGAACCCAGGAGACATGGTCTCTGTCTTGCCCATTCAGAGTGCCATCTCCTGTCCTGTTCACTCCTCTACCTGAACTCACCACTCAGCTTTCCAACACTCCAACCCAAAATCTCTGGCTGTCTCTCAGGAGGGTTGCTCTAACCAGGGGCACAGGAGGTATGCTTGAACCAGAGACACAGTTCTGCCTGCCTCTCACAGGGCTATCTCTAACCCAGGATACCAGCTCTACCTGCCTCTTTGGAGGCCTACTCAAATGTGGGACATTCAGGCCCACATCTGAATTCAATGAAAATGAAGGCAAAACATATCTAAACTTGTGGGACACAATACAGTGGACAGCTTAATACAGTGAAAGCTGTATTAAGAGGAAAGTTCATAGCACTAAGTGCTCTCATAAAGAAAGTGAAGATTGGGTGTGTTCAGGGTTGTATATAAACTGAGCATAGGATCCTCAGTGGAGGACCTATGAGAAAGGACCCAAAGAAGTTTGTAGCCCCCATAGGAGAAACAAAAATATCTGCCAACCAGTATCCCTAGAGCTCCCAGGGACTAAACCACCAACCAAAGAATACGCTTGGAGGGACCCAAGGCTCCAGCAGAGGATCTTCCTCCATCAGTGTGAGGGGAGGCCATTGGTCCTGTGAGGGCTCCGATGCCCCATTGTAGGGGAATGCCAGGTCAGAAAAGTGGGAGGGGAGTTGGTAAGCAAGGGGAGGGGGTATGGGATGGCGGTTTTTAGAGGGGTAACAAGGAAAGGGGATAACATTTGAAATGTAAATAAAGCAAATATCTAATAAAAAATGAAAAAAATCAAGTGGAGAGATCTCATACTAACAACTTAACAGTATACCTGAAAGCTCTAGAACAAAAAGAAACAAGCACACCCAAGAGGAGTGAGTAGACAGCAGGAAATAGTCAAACTCAGGGCTGAAATAAACCAATAAGAAAAAAGGAAAACTATACAAATAATCAACAAAACCAAGACTGCTCCTTTAAGAAAATAGAAAAGATAGACAAATCCTTAGCCAAACTAACTAAAAGGCACAGAACAGTATCTAAATGAATGAAAGGACAAAATGACAGCCTACAAATCTGGAAAATGTTTTCACCTACCCTACATTTTTTTTTATTGAAAAGGAAGTAAAACACTTTATGATAAAATTAAAAATTTACATGGAAAATATTTCACATAAACATCTTAAAATTGACAATTTTCATTAAAAATTGAAATATGGGATAGAAACATTTTATGATAGAATTGAAGATTTACATGGAACTAATAGAAAAGAAACCAGGGAGTATAGACTTGGGTGGCGGCAGCGGCAGCAGCAGTGGCTGGTCCAGCTGAAGAGCCATCAGCAGTGGAACCAAGGTGACAGGGTCCAGGCAGGCCCTGCACCCATGACCACTGGCCATCACTGGCCAGCTGGACTGCAAGCAGCAACGGATTGACAGTGCCTTTCACCGCACAGAAGCCACTTCAGAACTCTGCCTCCCAGCCAGTCAGTTACGAGAGACTCGCCTCCATCTTGGTTCTCGGACGCCAGAGAGATCAGACAGACTGAGGTACACAAACATAACCCAAGGCCAACATCGCGGGGGTCTAAGCCCGATGGGCGTTGGCCTGCCCCCAGGCCCTAGGCTGTTCGGGGGGGCCATTGGGATGCCAACCCAGCCAGGAGGTTTTTTGCTCTGGCCCAGCGTGCGTGCACCACCATTTTGCCTACAGGACGCCAGAGAGCTCTAGCAGGCAAAGATGGCTAACTGGCATAGCCCGAGGCTAACATAGCAGGGGTCTAGGCCCCAACAGGCCCTGGACTGACCCCAAGAACTGGGCTGCTCGGTGGGCCATCTGTGTGTCAACCCGGCCAGGAGGTTGTTAGCTCAGCAGACTCTCCCAGCACTTTCAGGGAGTGCTCGCGCAAGCCCGCCATCCTGGCCACCTGACAGACCCAATTAAAAGTCATAGCCCGAGGGGAACTTTACTTGGACCTTGGCCTCCCAGGCTTTTGCTTAGACTCAGGGCCTGAGCAGCTAGGCTAGCCTGGTGTGCACCAACCCGGTTGGGAGATTAGCTGCCCAGCAGAGTGACCAGCACTCTGAAAAGGTCCTGCAGCAGCATAAACTATCAGCACTCACTGAAGGAGCAAATGGGCACCGCCTGGTTCACACAGACAACCTGGGGCAAGGCACACTAGGGCTGCAAGGACAAACAAGAGGAGGGCAGCACATTAGCAATCAGTAACAGGGGAAATCCAGCCATCCAGTGTTGCAGAAATAGCCATATAGCCTCACAGAAGGCACAAATACCAGCCAGAGACAAGACCAACTAACGCCAGAAATAACAAGATGGCAAAGGGCAAACACAGGGACGCTACTAACAGAAACCTAGGCAATATAGCAGTGTCTGAACCAAACTCTCCAACATCAGCAAGTCCTGATTACACAAACATACCAGAAAAACAAAATTTGGATTTAAAATCACTGTTCAGGATGCTGCTAGAAGAACACAAAAAGGACATAAATGAATCTCTTAAAGAAATACAGGGGAACATAAATAAGCTAGAAACCCGATTAATGGAAACACAAAAATCACTTAAAGAAATTCAGGAGAATAAGGCTTAAGAGATAGAAGCCAATAAAGGAGAAACACACACACACACACACACACAAAAACTTAAAGAAATGCAGGAGAGAGTGAGTCAAACAGTAGAAGTCATGAAAGAGGAAACACAAAAATCTCTTAAAGAATTACAGGAAAACACAAACAAGCAAGTGAAGGAGCTAAGCAAAACCATCCGGGATCTATAATCAGAAGTAGAAACAACTAAGAAATCACAAAGGGAGACAACTTTGGAGATAGAAAACCTTGAGAAGAAATCAGGGGCCATAGATGCAAATAACAACAGAATACAAGAGATGGAAGAAAGAATCTCAGATGCCGAAGATACCATAGAAACCATTGACTCAACAGTCAAAGAAAATGCAAAATGCAAAAAGCTTGTATCCCAGAACATCCAGGAAATCCAGGACACAATGAGAAGACCAAACCTAAGGATTATAGGTATAGATGAGAGTGAAGATTTACAACTGAAAGGGCCAGCAAATATCTTCAACAAAATTATGGAAGAAAACTTTCCCAACTTAAAGAGAAAGATGCCCATGAATATACAAGAAGCCTACAGAACTCCAAACAGACTGGACCAGAACAGAAATACCTCCTGTGACATAATAATCAAAACCCCAAATGTACTAAACAAAGAAAGAATATTAAAGACAGTAAGAGAAAAAGGCCAAGTAACATATAAAGGAAGACCTATCAGAATCACACCAGACTTCTCACCAGAGACCATGAAAGCTAGAAGATCCTGGGCAGATCTCATGCAGACTCTAAGAGAACACAAATGTCAACCAAGGCTACTATACCCAGCAAAACTCTCAATCACAATAGATGGAGAAACCAAGATATTCCATGACAAAACCAAATTTACACAATATCTTTCTACAAACCCAGCTCTACAAAGAATAATAGGAGGAAAACTCCAGTACGAAGACAGAAACGACACCCTGTAAAAAGAAAGATAGTTACCTTCTTTCATCAAACTCAAAAGAAGATAACCACTCAAATATAAAAATAACATCAAAAATGACAGGAAGTAACAATCACTACTCCTTAATATCTCTTAATGTCAATGGACTCAATTCCCCAATAAAGAGACAGACTAACAGACTGGATAAGGAAATAGGACCCTACATTTTGTGGCATACAGGAAACACAGCTCATTGTCAAAGACAAAAACTACCTTAGAGTAAAAGGCTGGAACACAATTTTACAAGCCAATGGTCTCAGGAAACGAGCTGGAGTAGCCATTCTAATATCAGATAAAATTGACTTTCAACCTAAAGTCATCAGAAGAGATACAGAAGGACACTTTTTGTTGGTCAAAGGAAAAATCCACCAAGAAGAACTTTCAATTCTTAACATCTATGCACCAAATGCAAGGGCACCCTCATTCGTAAAAGAAACCTTACTAAAGCTCAAAGCACACATTTCACCCAACACAATAATTGTGGGTGACTTCAACACTCCACTCTCCTCAATGGACCAATCAGGAAGACAGAAACTAAACAGGGACACAATAAAACTAATTGAAGCTTTGGACCAATTGGACTTGATTGATATTTATAGAACATTTCACACTAAAACAAAAGAATATATCTTTTTCTCAGCACCTCATGGTACCTTCTCCAAAATCGACACAAGACAGTCCTCAACAAATATAAAAAGATCAAACTAATCCCATGCTTCCTATCGGATCACTATGGAGTAAGAGTGGTCTTCAATGGCAACAAAAACAACAGAAAACCCACATACACATGGAAGCTGAACAATACTCTACTCAATGACACCTTGGCCAAAGAAGAAATAAAGAAATCAGAGACTTTTTAGAATTTAATGAAAATGAAGGCACAACATACCCAAATCTTTGGGACACAATGAAAGCAGTGCTAAGAGGAAAACTCATAGCCCTGAGTGCCTCCAAAAAGAAAATGGAGAGTACATACACTAGCAGCTTAATGACACACCTGAAAGCCCTGGAACAAAAAGAAGCCAATTCACCCAAGAGGAGTAGAAGACAGGAAATCATCAAACTCAGAGCTGAAATCAGTCAAGTGGAAACAAAGAGACCCATACAAAGAATCAATCAATTCAGAAACTGGTTTTTTGAGAAAATCAACAAGATACATAGGCCCTTAGCCAGACTGACCAAAGGGCAGAGAGAAAGTATCTAAATTAACAAAATTAGAAATGAAAAGGGGGATATAACAATAGAAACTGAGGAAATTCAAAAAATCATCAGATCTTACTACAAAAGCCTATACTCAACACAACTGGAGAATCTGGAGGAAATAGACAATTTCCTAGAGAGATAACAAATACCAAAATTAATTCAGGACCAAATAGATCATCTAAACAGTCCCATAACCCCTAAAGAAATAGAAGGGGTCATAAAAAGTCTTCAAACCCAAAAAAGCACAGGACCAGATGGTTTCAGTGCAGAATTCTATCAGACCTTCAAAGAAGACCTAACATCAATACTCTTCAAACTATTCCATAAAATAGAAACAGAAGGAACACTACCCAATTCCTTCTATGAAGCCACAATTACGCTGATACCAAAACCTCACAAAGATCCAACAAAGAAAGAGAACTTCAGACCAATTTCCCTTATGAACATCGATCCAAAAATACTCAATAAAATTCTTGCCAACCGAATCCAAAAACACATCAAAACGATCATCTACGATGATCAAGTAGGCTTTATCCCAGGGATGCAGGGTTGGTTCAATATACGGAAATCCATCAATGCAATCCACTACATAAACAAACTCAAAGAAAAAAAACCACATGGTCATTTCATTGAATGCTGAAAAAGCATTTGACAAAATTCAACATCCTTTCATGCTTAAAAAGTCTTGGAAAGAACAGGAATTCAAGGCCCATACCTAAACATAGTAAAAGCAATATATAGCAAACCAGTAGCCAGCATCAAACTAAATGGGGAGAAACTTGAAGCAATCCCACTAAAATCAGGGACTAGACAGGGCTGCCCTTTTTCTCCTTATCTTTTCAATATTGTACTTGAGGTACTAGCTCAGGCAATTAGACAACATAAGGAGGTCAAAGGTATACAAATTGGAAAGGAAGAAGTCAAACTATCATTATTTGCATATGATATGATAGCGTACCTAAGTGACCCAAAAAACTCCACTAGAGAACTCCTACAGCTGATAAACAACTTCAACAAAGTGGCTGGTTATAACATCAACTCAAGCAAATCAGTAGCCTTCCTATACTCAAAGGATAAGCAGGCTGAGAAAGAAATTAGGGAAAAGACCCCCTTCACAATAGTCACAAACACTATAAAGTACCTTGGGGTGACTCTTACCAAACATGTGAAAGATCTGTATGACAAGAACTTCAAGACTCTGAAGAAGGAAATGGAAGAAGACCTCAAAAAATAAAAAAAAAAACCTCTCATGCTTATGTATCTGCAGGATTAATATAGTTAAAATGGCCATTTTGCCAAAAGCAATATACAGATTCAACGCAATACCCATCAAAATCCCAACTCAATTCTTCACAGAGTTAGAAAGAGCAATGCTCAAATTCATCTGGAATAACAAAAAATGCAGGATAGCTAAAACTATTCTCAACAATAAAAGAAATTCTGGGGTTATCAGTATCCCTGACCTCAAGCTATACTACAGAGCAATAGTGTTAAAAACTGCATGGTATTGGTATAGTGACATGCAGGCGGATCAATGGAACAGGATTGAAGATCCAGAAATGAACCCACACACCTATGGACACTTGATCTGCGACAAAGCGGTGGAAAACGTCCAATGGAAAAAAGATAGCCTTTTCAACAAGTGGTGCTGGTTCAACTGGAGGTCAGCATGCAGAAGAATGCGAATTGATCCATCCTTGTCTCCTTGTACTAAGCTCAACTCCAAATGGATCAAGGACCTCCACATAAAGCCAGACACTCTGAAACTAATAGAAAAGAAACTGGGGAAGACCCTTGAGGACATTGGTACAGGAGGAAAGTTCCTGAACAGAACACACCAATAGCTTATGCTCTAAGATCAAGAATTGACAAATGGGACCTCATAAAATCAAAAAGTTTCTGTCAGGCAAACAACACCATCAAAAGGGCAAATCGGCAACCAACAAATTGGGAAAAGATCTCCACCAACCCTACATCAGATAGAGGGCTAATATCTATATATTATATCTATATATATCTATATATATCTATATATCTATATCTATATCTATATCTATATATCTATATATATATAATATATCAATATATATAAAGAATTCAAGAAGTTAGACTCCAGAAAGCCAAATAACCCTATTAAAAAATGGAGTACAGAGTTATACAAAGAATTTTCACCTGAAGAACTTCGGATGGCGGAGAAGCATCTTAAAAAATGTTCAACTTCATTAGTCATTAGGGAAATGCAAATCAAAACAACCCTGAGATTTCACCTTACACCAGTAAGAATGGCTAAGATTAAAAATTCAGGAGAAAGCAGATGTTGGCGAGGATGTGGAGAAACATCTAGAACACTCCTCCACTGCTGGTGGGGTTTCAAATTGTAACAACCACTCTGGAAAGCAGTCTGGAGGTTCCTCTGAAAACTGGGCACCTCACTTCCAGAAGATCCTGCTATACCACTCCTGGGCATATACCCAGAAGATTCCCCAGCATGTAATAAGGATACATGTTCCACTATGTTCATAGCAGCCCTATTTATAATTGCCAGAAGCTGGAAAGAACCCAGGTATCCCTCAACAGAAGAGTTGATGCAAAAAATGTGGTATATCTACACAATGGAGTACTATTCAGCCATTAGAAACAATGAATTCATGAATTTCTTAGGCAAATGGATGGAGCTGGAGAACATCATACTAAGTGAGGTAATCCAGACTCAAAAGATGAATCATGGTATGCACTCACTAATAAGTGGATATTAACCTAGAATACTGGAATACCCAAAACATAATCCACACATCAAATGAGGTACAAGAAGAACGGCGGAGTGGCCCCTTGTTCTGGAAAGACTCAGTGAAGCAGTATAGGGCAAAACCAGAACAGGGAAGTGGGAAGGGTTTGGTGGGAAATCAGGGGGAGGGAAGGGGGCTGATGGGACTTTCGGGGAGTGGGGGTCTAGAAAAGGGGAAATCATTTGAAATGTAAATAAAAAATATATCGAATAAAAAAAATAAAAAAAAAAAAAAGAAACTGGGGAAGACCCTTGAGGACAAGGGCACAGGGGAAAATTTCCTGAACAGTACACCAATAGCTTATGCTCTAAGATCAAGAATTGACAAGTGGACCTCATAAAATTAATAAGTTTCTGTAAGGCAAAGGACATTGTTAAACGGACAAAATGGCAACCAACAAATTGGGAAAAGATCTTTACCAACCCTACATCCAACAGAGGGCTTATATCCAAGATATACAAAGAACTCAAGAAGGTAGACTTCAGAGAGCTAAATAACCCCATTAAATTGGGGACAATTTTCACAACAAAGAATTTTCACCTGAGGAATATTGAATGACTGAGAAGCACCTAAAGAAATGTTCAACATCCTTAGTTATCAGGGGAATGCAAATCCAAATGACCCTGAGATTTCAACTCATACCAGTCAGAATGGCTAAGATCAAAAACTCTTAAAACAGGTGCTGGCAAGGATGTGAAGAAAGAGGAACACTCCTCCACTGCTGGTGGGGTTGCAAACTGGTACAACCACTCTGGAAATCAGTCTGGAGTTTCCTCAGAAAACTGGGCACGTCACTTCTGGAGGATCCCGCTATACCACTCCTGGGCACTTACCCAGAGGATTCCTCAGTATGTAATAAGGATACATGCTCCACTATGTTCATAGCAGCCCTATTTATAATAGCCAGAAGCTGGAAAGAATCCAGATGTCCCTCAACAAAGGAATGGACACAGAAAATGTTGTATATATATGCAATGGAGTACTATTCGGCCTTTAAAAACAATGAATTCTTAAAATTTTTAGACAAATGGATGGAACTGGAGATTATCATCCTAAGTGAGGTAACCCAGTCACAAAAGAGCACTCGTGGTATACACTCACTGATAAGTGGATATTAGTCTAGAAGCTTGGAATACCCAAGACACAATTCACATATCAAATGATGCCCAAGAAGATGCCCAGGTGGGTTGGGGAAAAGGGTTGGGAAGAGGGCTTATGGAACTTTTGGGGAGGGGGGATCCAGGAAATGGGAAATCGTTTGAAATGTAAATAAAGTATATATCAAATAAAATTTAAAAAAAAGAAATCAGCATCTGAATACACAGTGCCCCAAACCATCTCCCCCAAATTGCTGAAGACAGCATCTAAATTGAACATGAAGATGTTGAGATGGTGCCTATATAGACTCTTGTTTTAGTGTATTTTGTTTAGGAAAATACATGCTATAAAAAGAGAAACAAACATCCACACAGTCACAAACCCTTTACCAACAATGGTGTACTACGTTAAAGATATGCTAGGCCAATCATGGCACAAAGTGTGTTTGAATGACAAATCAGTAAATGATTTGACATAATCCCTACTTTGCAGGCTGGGTCCCATACCTGACACTGCTTGGTTGACTGAGAATCAGAGACTGCATTGGCTAGGGAACAGAGTAAAATGGAAGAACAGAATATTAAGAAGCAAAAATGATGGTATAAAAATCAAGATATGTATATTGATAAATAATATATAGTGATAAAATGGCTCTTAATATTCTTTTATATTCATAGATGTGTGCCTTGGTCAGCCATCATTGAAGAAACTTTTTCTTACTGCAAACAGGAACTAATATAGAAACACACAGGCAGACATTAGAGACTGAGGGACCTTGGAACACTCAGCCCTAAGTGGGATGTCTCCATCAAATTCCTTCCTTTATAGATCAGGGATCTTCACGAAAGAGGAGACAGAAAGAGGATAAGAACCAGAAGGAATGGAGGACACCAAGAAAACAAAGCCTTCGAACTGAATATGAGCAAAACTCTTATGAACTCAGAGACACTGAAGTAGCAGTCACAGGGACTACATGGGTCTGCACCAGGTTCTCTGCTCTTAATTTGTGGTTTCCAGTTTACCTTGTATATGGGAATCTTGAGTCTGAAAATGAGTAGGTCTCTGATTCTTGTGCCTTCTCTTTGCCTCTTTTCCTTCTGTTGGTTTATCAAGTCCAATTTTAATATGATAAGTTTTGTTTTATTTTAGTACATTGTATATTGTTATATTAAAAATGAATGAACTTGTGAATGAATGAATTGGTGAGTGAATGAATGAAGAAAAAATGAGATGGAATGGTAAAAGTTAAGCATTGAACAGTCAAATATACCTGCTTGGAAAGGGAAACATTAGCTTTCTACAATCAAGTGACACACCAAGTATATCAATCACTCTGGGGAAGGTCTCATGTTCATGAGACTATAATGGTCTCTACAAATTTTTGAGTGTGTGCTTTTATTTGGTTAGAGTTTGGTGTCTTTTCTTTTTATTATTTTTATTTTTGGGTGGTGTTTTATTTTATTTTCCTGGTTTAGAGGGTGTGTTGTTGTAGTGGTTATTTCTTTTTGAGAAATATTTAAAGTTATGTTGAGAGGAAGAGGGAGAGGTTATGGAAGGTTTGGGGGAGGGGAAGAATAATATCAACATATATTTAATACAAACATTGTTTTAAATAATAATAAACAACGAAAGAGTAAAAAACACAAAAGACAGTGAAAACTAGTATTTTTATGCCAGCAATCACTTTGTTATGCAGATATAACTCACAGAGAAGTTGATTGATTACAAGAAAGCAGAGAACATGAGATTATTATTAGAGTGATAATGGTGAACATGATGCACCAGGACACTGGTTGAGTGAAGAGTGGAGTAGGGGAGCTCAGCATAAGCATCTGTGACTGAAGCAATACACAGTGGCATTTTTGGAAAAACACAAGATCTTGTGACTAAAGTATTTCACAGTGGCATGTTTACAACACCCAATGTACTTCCACTAAGGCAAAATCTAGATCCTGTTTTCAATGAAGCTGACTGGTTTACTCGTTCAACTTGGAAGTTACTCAGATCAAAATAGACTGCATTTGCTCCTAGGTAATTGGGCTTGTTAAGAACACAGTGAACACAGTGGTACTTTTACAACAATAGATCTGATATACTAATGCATCTAACAGAGGAGCCAAGAGAAGTGGTGATTGATTTAGGAGAAAGCAAAGGACATGTGTTTATCATTATAGCACTGCACAAGGATATTAACTGAATAGGAAAGGAAAGGGAGGGTAAAGAATAAGAATCCTTAACTTAAACAGTACGGAGTATCATCTGTGTACTATAGAAAACCCAAGTACAAGTGACCTAGTTCCAAAAAAATGTAGTTCTCCTACAGTGAAATCTAATTAAAATTAACAACACTGTGAATAATTTACTGCTACAACTCTGAAGTTACTTGTATCAGAAGAGCAAGACACTATTCTAAGATAAAGCAGGTAAGTTAACAACACAGAGAAAACTGTAACACTTTGACTGCAGTAAGAAATTTTTAATAGCAATGCACTTCAAAGAGCTGTACTGGAACAGAAGTAATGATTGATTTATAAGAAACAAGAGCACATGAAGACACAGAAGCACTATACAATTTCTTTTTTTGAAAACAAATGTGCAAGAGAATATACCTCATGCAGTATCATATTGGCATAATAATAATAATAATAATAATAATAATAATAATAATAATGATATACTTCTTTTGTAGCATTATTCACATACGATCTACGTTGGGGCAGATGGGTTTAGTCATACTACCCTGGATTTGCTTGTACCAAGACAGCAATTTATATGTTTCTAGGTACAGTGTGTTTCCTAAGAACACAGTGAAAATGATAGTTGTTTTACAACAATAAGCATTCTTCTATAACATTAGGCCTTGCAGAGATGTCATGAAACAGAAGTACTGATTTATTTAAAAAAAAAGAATACAGAGCACTTGAGATTATTATATCACTGAAACAGAACACTGAAGCAGTACACAGTGCCATCTTTGGAAAAGACAAACATAAAGGACTAAAATACTGTACAGTGTCATTTCTCCAAAAACCAATATACTTCTCTTGCAGTGAAAACTAAATCCCATTTATAACAAAGTCATCACTTTTACATCTAAAACATTGATGTTCCTTGCCTGAGAACAGTGGGGATACAGTACTAGGCAATGCTGGATTGTTCAGAACAAAGTTAATAGAAGAGTACAGGAATACTTTCATAGCAGGGAGAACCTTGATATATCAGTGCAGTCATTGGTATGTACTAGAATACATACCAGAATGTAGTAGAAGTGGTGATTGATTTACAAGAAAGAAGAACACAATAGCAGATTATTGTAGCAGTATACCAGGACTCTAATTGAATGTGAATGGAAGAGAAGTATTCAGCAAAAATATGTAACTAAAATAGCACACAGTAACATCTTTAGAAAACATGCACAGAAATGATAACAACACAGCACAATATCCTATATGAAAAAACCAATTTACTTCTATTGCAATGAAATTTAAATCTACTGTACAATGAAGGTGGAAAGTTTATTCATACAATTCTGAAGTTGCCTGCATCAGAGCAGTAGTGTGACTATTCCTAGGCAAAGCAGGTTTGTTAAAAACAAAGTGAACACTTCCATCACAGAAGCAGTTAGGCTACCTGCAGATCTTCATCTCTCCTGCTCCTCCAAATCTAATCTTCTAGTCTCATCCCCAGCTCTGCCACAGAATACCTGCTGCAGCCTCCCTTTCCTAGTTCCTCCAGCTTCACTGCACCTCAAAAATCCTTTCCTCCCAAACTCACTGAACACCTTGCTCTATCTCAGCTCCAAACTCCAGCAGGCCTTCTCTGGGAACCAACTGGCCACTTCTGCCAGAGAGGCAGGGATGCTGACAGAATATCTTCACCTCCCCCGTCATTCCTCCAGATCCAATCCCAAGTCTCTGCCCCATCTCTGCAGAAAAACACATATGGCAGCTTTCCAAACCTCATCTCTAGTGGATCTCATAGATCATCCCCTCCTCACCTTCCTCCACAACTTGTTTTATCTCAGCTCCCAACTGAAGCTGATACTTCCTGGGAACCCATAAGCCACTCTGGATACAGTAAGGCTAACACCAGATCTTCAACTTTCCCTCAATTTCTTCAAAGCCAATCCCCAAGTCTCATTTCTAGCTCTGCAGCAGACTACCTGCCGAGGACTCCCCTTCCCTGATAGTCCTGCCTCCAGTGTACTATAGAGATATTACTCTCGTAACTTAAACCCTCCCCTCATTGGTTGATTTATCCCAGTTCCCCATTCCAGCAGGGCCAGTATCTGCTAGCTCAGAGGCCACTTCAGTTAGGACAAGTGCTGACTGTCACTTCTTCTGATGCTCCTAATAAAATGCCCCCAGTATTATTCCTAGGTCTAAATTAGCAAGTATTCTGCTGTGACCCCTTCTCACTCTCTGCCCCAATAGCCAGGGGTCTACTTTAGAAGATCCTGGTGGAACATCCTGCTTTTCTCCCTCTTGTGCTGCCCCCAGCCCTTCCCCATTCTTAAGTTCTAGGCCCCAATATTCTGAAACAACTTTAAGGCTAGTGCCCACATCCACCAGGACTCCCAGAAAAAGTTTCCTATAGGCAAGACAGAACCTCCATAGTCTCCAAACAACCAGAAAAGGAACCAAAAACAATGAAGAAAACACCCACCTAACAAAGACAAAGCTAGATATCAGCACTTAGAATTACACTCTTCCCATTCCCAGATGTCCAGAGAGAAACTTGAAAACACAATCAGTACCAATCAGAGCAATATATCTCCAGTAGTGTCCAGCAACCCTACTCCAGTAAGCCCTTAATATTATAACATAGCTGAAACACAAGTTAAAGATGGTAGCATTGGCTTTATGTATATGGTAGAGGCATTTAAAAAGAAAAGTAATAAACACCTTAAAGAAATTTATGAATACACCAACATACATTTGAATGAAAAGAGTCATACTATTCAGGACCTGGAAGTGGAAATAGAATTAACAAGGAAAACACCAACTGGGAAAAATGTGGAAGTTAAAAATTTAAGAACTCCAAAAGGTATCACAGAGTCAATCTTCATTAACAGAATACAACAGATAAAAGAAAGATTTTCATGCACTGAATACAAAATAGATTTTGTCACAGAAGTTATAAATATTAATGTTAAAATGTTAAATGTTGAAAAACATTCTATGTTAGTAGTACAATAATATCCTCATGCCAAAGAATATGTAGTTTACTGACTGAGATAGTTCTCAGCCTAGATTATGAGGTTGCTTTCATAACTGATACAAAGGATCTAACATTAATCTAGCAACATATTCTCAGAGGGAAGTATACTGGGGAAAATACTAATTTTTTTGTTCCTAGTTTTATTAATGTATTTGTAGCTGCCTTGTTAGAACCAGCTCTGTCTCCATTGTAAAATTATTATTTATTATATTTCAAACATTTTAGATATCAGTAAAATATCTAGGTTTCACTATTATCTCTTGAATATGGGATATAGAATTGTCTTCACAATGTTGATTTATATTATATTGTTCAGTAGTGTATTTAAAGGATTTTGAGTATTTTAGTGACTGTCTTAAACCTCTACATCTTTTACATGGTTTGAATATAAAAAAATTAATTATTGATGGATGGAAGACATCATGAAACTAGAGAGATTGCTCACACAGAGAATATTGATTTGACTCCAGGTGAAAAATGCTTCCCTTTAAAAAGCCAGTGTCAATTAATTATGAAGTCTAAGTTGTGAAAGTACCTTGATTAACAAGTGAAATGAATGTAAATTGTGATATCCACATAGAACAACTGCAATGCAGGAGATAGCCTCTTTGTGAAGGTTTTGACAATCCTCCCTGCCATGTATGAGTATGTTGCATGTGTGCATGTGGAGACCAGAGGGCATCTATCATGAGTTGGTTCTGTCCTTCCACATTTTGACCCCTAAGAGTTGAACTTAGATTTCCAGGCTTGATAGCAAACAAGGAGCTTGATCCACTGAGTCATCTCATCAGTTTTCAAATGACTTCTTAAATCACTTTAGTAATAAGATAGTGTTGAAGATAGAATGTGCATAATAAAAATTCTGGAAAAGATGGATTATGCATTGAGTGTCAGTCAATGTGCATTTATACTCCAAACATCTGCATGTTAGAGATATCAAAGAATATTGTTGTGGGAGAAAAGGGTTCTCATCTGTGTAATTAAAAAATATGGTCATTGGCTAGATTATCTAAGTTGTGTTTACCTTGAGAGAAAGGAGAATCTACCATGGACTCTGAAGAAACATTATCCCCTAAGACACCAAGCCAGAAAAAGAGTATCTAGTAACAACCAGAAGCTACATCTCAGAATAGTCAGCATAGGAAAAGGGTTTCACACGTTTGAAGATTTATTTATATTTGAGTGTGTGTATTTGTGGGTGACTGTGTATGTCTATGTGCATATACATCACATTTGAACAGATGCCCATCAAGTCTGGAACAGAGGGTAAAATCCTCTGGATTTGTAGGCAAGCATGTGCTATACAGGATGTGTGATAAGACCTGAACTCATGGCCAATGGAAGGGCAGCAAGGACTCTTACATTTCTCTAGACGTAAGAGTTTCATACTTTGATTGTTTTGTTTGGATTTGTTTTAACAAAGGATAAATGTAAACACCAGTGCTTATTTACCAAACCAGTTTCTCCTGGTATGGTCAGTGGGAACGAAAACCAGGGCTGTGTTTGAAGGGGTCTTGGCAAGATTGAGGCTGAGACAAGTATATTTTAAACAATTAGATTTTTTTTGAACACTTATGAGAAACAATATTTTTGAACACTTATGAGAAACAGAATATAATGGCAGTTTCTAGGAAGAAACTGTAGTGGGAAAATGGTTAAAATATAGAACCAACCTGCCAGGTCTCTTCTCCAAGTCTCAGCAGGTCTCTCTCTCCTGCCCAGGACCCATTCCTTCCAAGTATCAGGCAAAGCATGACTCTTAAACTTCAGTAGTTAACCAAATATATTTATGTATATGAAACTTCCAATTACATAATGCCAAATTACAATGATAAAGCTTTACTCCAATATTTCTAACCTTTCAGCACACCAGAAACACATCTGAAGCCACCTGGATCTGCTTCTCCTCCTCCTCCCCCTCTACTCTCTTGTGCAGCTCCCAGGCTCCCTCTGTCTCCACCCCTCCTCTTAGGTCCTCCTCTTCTCTCCCCTCCAATCACCTGCCTCTCACTGCCTCAATGTGAATGGATAGGAAGTATCTTGGCATCAAGAATCAAATGTAGTTGCCAAGATACAATTACATTTGCCAGCTATACAGGGTACACAATATTAAGGCCAAGGGCTAATTGTTCTGCCAAATTTCTATGTGCTTCTCTGGCTTCTAGGGAATGAAGGAGCCTGAATGCTCTATTTAATGAGGGAATGCTTTGGTTTTTCAGGAACTGGAAGGTACACAATGCCTCAGGAGCCATGGACTCTAGCCTGAAGAATTTATGACTCATGCCTCTCAAGGCAGTTAGACCAGGGCTACTCTATTCCAATTCCTATGAAGGTAGAAACAATTGTCAAATAAAAACATTGTCAAATAATCAACTTGTAAATGTCTATGAGATTTATCAAGTAAAGGTAAGTCAAGCAGTGAAGTTGGGAGCTCAGGTCACAATGAGATCAGCTGCTGAGAAGTTTTGAGAAAGTGTCAATATCTGATAGTTTCCTTTAAAAACAAAATTAGCAATAATGAGCCAGGGCAGGTAGAGAAAAATGTAGTTCATGGAAAGTTTCTTCTGTGAGCATAAAAACATCTGGGTACACATGCTGGGTGTTGATTTTGTCTTTCCTTCTTGGAAATAGCTCAGTGGCTTTTCCCCCCTAAGGACTGGGATGATGATTTTTTAAAACAATGAATAACAAAATGAGGGTGATTACTGAGCAAGGCTGAGGGAAAAGCAATTCATAAATCCATCTGACAGCCATGGCATAATATTAAGCAGCACATTGGTCCTGATGCCTTTATGAGTAGCTTGGACTCTTCTTGCAGTTGCCACGAATGTGAATATTTCCCATTTCAATCACAGTCATAAGCTGTGACAACTCAGCTCTGACAGATTCACTCAGGTTCTCTTTTGCAAAAGAACTTTGCTGAAGAAAGACATTTACCAATAGAAAGTTGTCAAGACAACACTGAATGATTGAGGTTGAAGCATAAATTACAGCTCCTTCACCCAAGTTACTCACCTTTCACTGATTCCTGCCAAAATTAATGGCCATTCTAAATGGCCTCAAGATAATATGCTAGTCAAAATTTTGTATGAATTCCCCTTGGTTACTGTAAGTCAGAGGTTCTCAAGTTTCTTTTTTTTTTAATTTTTTTATTCGATATAATTTATTTACATTTCAAATGATTTCCCCTTTTCTAGCCCCCCCACTCCCCGAAAGTCCCGTAAGCTCCCTTCTCTTCCCCTGTCCTCCCTCCCACCCCTTCCCACTTCCCCGTTCTGGTTTTGCCGAATACTGTTTCACTGAGTCTTTCCAGAACCAGGGGCCACTCCTCCTTTCTTCTTGTATCTCATTTGATGTGTGGATTATGTTTTGGGTATTCCAGTTTTCTAGGTTAATAACCACTTATTAGTGAGTGCATACCATGATTCACCTTTTGAGTCTGGGTTACCTCACTTAGTATGATGTTCTCTAGCTCCATCCATTTGTCTAAGAATTTCATGAATTCATTGTTTCTAATGGCTGAATAGTACTCCATTGTGTCGATATACCACATTTTTTGCATCCACTCTTCTGTCGAGGGATACCTGGGTTCTTTCCAACATCTGGCAATTATAAATAGGGCTGCTATGAACATAGTAGAGCATGTATCCTTATTACATGGTGGGGAATCCTCTGGATATATGCCCAGGAGTGGTATAGCAGGATCTTCTGGAAGTGAGGTGCCCAGTTTTCGGAGGAACCGCCAGACTGATTTCCAGAGTGGTTTTACCAATTTGCAACCCCACCAGCAGTGGAGGAGTGTTCCTCTTTCTCCACACCCTCTCCAACACCTGCTGTCTCCTGAATTTTTAATCTTAGCCATTCTGACTGGTGTAAGATAAAATCTTAGGGTTGTTTTGATTTGCATTTCCCTAATGACTAATGAAGTTGAGCATTTTTTAAGATGCTTCTCCGCCATCCGAAGTTCTTCAGGTGAGAATTCTTTGTTTAACTCTGTACCCCATTTTTTAATAGGGTTGTTCGGTTTTCTGGAGTCTAACTTCTTGAGTTCTTTATATATATTGGATATTAGCCCTCTATCTGATGTAGGATTGGTGAAGATCTTTTCCCAATTTGTTGGTTGCCGATCTGTCCTCTTGATGGTGTCCTTTGCCTTACAGAAACTCTGTAACCTTATGAGGTCCCATTTGTCAATTCTTGCTCTTAGAGCATACGCTATTGGTGTTCTGTTCAGAAACTTTCTCCCTGTACCGATGTCCTCAAGGGTCTTCCCCAGTTTCTTTTCTATTAGCTTCAGAGTGTCTGGCTTTATGTGGAGGTCCTTGATCCATTTGGATTTGAGCTTAGTACAAGGAGACAAGGATGGATCAATTCGCATTCTTCTGCATGCTGACCTCCAGTTGAACCAGCACCATTTGTTGAAAAGGCTATCTTTTTTCCATTGGATGTTTTCAGCCTCTTTGTCGAGGATCAAGTGGCCATAGGTGTGTGGGTTCATTTCTGGATCTTCAATCCTGTTCCATTGATCCTCCTGCCTGTCACTGTACCAATACCATGCAGTTTTTAACACTATTGCTCTGTAGTATTGCTTGAGGTCAGGGATACTGATTCCCCCAGATTTTCTTTTGTTGCTGAGAATAGTTTTAGCTATCCTGGGTTTTTTGTTGTTCCAGATGAATTTGATAATTGCTCTTTCTAAGTCTGTGAAGAATTGAGTTGGGATTTTGATGGGTATTGCATTGAATCTGTATATTGCTTTTGGCAAAATGGCCATTTTAACTATATTGATTCTACCGATCCATGAGCATGGGAGGTTTTCCCATTTTTTGAGGTCTTCTTCCATTTCCTTCTTCAGAGTCTTGAAGTTCTTATCATACAGATCTTTCACATGTTTGGTAAGAGTCACCCCAAGATACTTTATACTGTTTGTGGCTATTGTGAAGGGGGTCATTTCCCTAATTTCTTTCTCAGCCTGCTTATCCTTTGAGTATAGGAAGGCCACTGATTTGCTTGAGTTGATTTTATAACCTGCCACTTTGCTGAAGTTGTTTATCAGCTGTAGGAGCTCTCTAGTGGAGTTTTTTGGGTCACTTAGGTAGACTATCATGTCGTCTGCAAATAATGATAGTTTGACTTCTTCCTTTCCAATTTGTATCCCTTTGACCTCCTTATGTTGTCAAATTGCCCGAGCTAGTACCTCAAGTACAATATTGAAAAGATAAGGAGAAAGGGGGCAGCCTTGTCTGGTCCCTGATTTCAGTGGGATTGCTTCAAGTTTCTCTCCATTTAGTTTGATGTTGGCTACCGGTTTGCTGTATATTGCTCTTACTATGTTTAGGTATGGGCCTTGAATTCCTGTTCTCTCCAAGACTTTAAGCATGAAAGGATGCTGAATTTTGTCAAATGCTTTTTCAGCATCCAATGAAATGGCCATGTGGTTTTGTTCTTTGAGTTTGTTTATGTAGTGGATTGTATTGATGGATTTCCGTATATTGAACCAACCCTGCATTCCCGGGATAAAGCCTACTTGATCATGGTGGATGATCGTTTTGATGTGTTCTTGGATTCGGTTGGCAAGAATTTTATTGAGTATTTTTGCATCAATGTTCATAAGGGAAATTGGTCTGAAGTTTTCTTTCTTTGTTGGATCTTTGTGTGGCTTTGGTATCAGCGTAATTGTGGCTTCGTAGAAGGAATTGGGTAGTGTTCCTTCTGTTTCTATTTTGTGGAATAGTTTGAAGAGTATTGGTGTTAACTCTTCTTTGAAGGTCTGGTGGAATTCTGCACTGAAACAATCTGGTCCTGTGCTTTATTTGGTTGGAAGACTTTCTATGACTCCTTCTATTTCTTTAGGCTTTATGGGACTGTTTAGATGGTCTAGTTGGTCCTGATTTAATTTTGGTATTTGGTATCTGTCAAGGAAATTGTCCATTTCCTCCAGATTCTCCAGTTGTGTTGAGCACAGGCTCTTGTAGTAGGATCTGATGATTTTTTGGATTTCCTCAGTTTCTGTTGTTATATCTCCCTTTTCATTTCTAAGTTTGTTATTTGGATACTTTCTCTGTGCCCTTTGGTCAGTCTGGCTAAGGGTTTATCTATCTTGTTGATTTTCTCAAAGAACCAGCTCCTGGTTTTGTTGATTTTTTGTATGGTTCTCTTTGTTTCTACTTGATTGATTTCGGCCCTGAGTTTGATGATTTCCTGCCTTCTACTCCTCCTGGGTGAAATAGCTTCTTTTTGTTCCAGGGCTTTCAGGTGTGTCATTAAGCTGGTAATGTATGCTCTCACCCTTTTCTTTTTGGAGGCACTCAGGGCTATGAGTTTTCCTCTTAGCACTGCTTTCATTGTGTCCCATAGATTTGGGTATGTTGTGTTTTCATTTTCATTGTGTTCTAAAAAGTCTTTAATTTCTTTCTTAATTTCTTCCTTGACCAAGGTATCATTGAGTAGAGTATTGTTCAATTTCCACGTGTATGTGGGTTTTCTGTTGTGTCTGTTGCTATTGAAGACCAATTTTACTCCATAGTGATCAGATAGGAGGCATGGGATTAGTTCAATCTTCTTATATTTGTTGAGGTCTGTCTTGTGACCAATTATATGGTCGATTTTGGAGAAGGTACCATGAGGTGCTGAGAAAAAGGTATATTCTTTTGTTTTAGGATAGAATGTTCTATATATATCTGTTAAATCTAATTGGTCCAAAGCTTCAATTAGTTTCATTGTGTCCTTGTTTAGTTTCTGTTTTCCTGATAGGTCCATTGAGGAAAGTGCAGTGTTGAAGTCACCCACAATTATTGTGTTAGGTGCAATGTGTGCTTTGAGTTTTAATAAAGTTTCTTTTATGAAAGAGGGTGCCCTTGCATTTGGAGCATAGATGTTCAGGATTGAGAGTTCTTCTTGTTGTATTTTTCCTTTGACCAGCAAGAAGTGTCCCTCAGAGTCTCTTTTGATGACTTTGGGTTGAAAGTCAATTTTATCTGATATTAAAATGACTACTCCAGCTTGTTTCCTGAGACCATTTGCTTGTAAAATTGTCTTCCAGCCTTTTACTCTAAGGTAGTGTTTGTCTTTGACCCTGAGGTGTGTTTCCTGTAAGCAGCAAAATGTAGGGTCCTGTTTACGTATCCATTCAGTTAGTCTGTGTCTTTTTATTGGGGCATTAAGTCCATTGATGTTAAGAGATATTAAGGAATAGTGATTGTTACTTCCTATCATTTTTGACGTTATTTTTTAAATTTGATTGCTTAACTTCTTTTGGGTTTGAGGAAAGGTTACTATCTTGCTTTTTCCAGGGTGAAGTTTCCCTCCTTGTATTGGTGTTGTCCTCCTATTATCCTTTTTAGGGCTGGGTTTGTGGATAGATATTGGGTAAACTTGGTTTTGTCGTGAATTATCTTAGTTTCTCCATCTATGGTGATTGAGAGTTTTGCTGGATATAGTAGTTTTGGTTGGCATTTGTGTTCTCTTAGAGTCTGCATGAGATCTGCCCAGGACCTTCTAGCCTTCATAGTCTCAGGTGAAAAGTCTGCTGTGATTCTGATAGGTCTTCCTTTATATGTTACTTGGCCTTTTTCTCTTACTGCCTTTAATATTCTTTCTTTGTTTAGAACATTTGGTGTTTTGATTATTATGTGACGGGAAGTATTTCTGTTCTGGTCCAGTCTGTTTGGAGTTCTGTAGGCTTCTTGTATATTCATGGGCATCTCTCTCTTTAGGTTAGGGAAGTTTTCTTCCATAATTTTATTGAAGATATTTGTTGGCCCTTTAAGTTGTAAATCTTCACTCTCATCTATGCCTATAATCCTTAGGTTTGGTCTTCTCATTGTGTCCTGGATTTCCTGGATATTTTGGGTTACAAGCTTTTTGCATTTTGCATTTTCTTTAACTGTTGAGTCCATGGTTTCTATGGAATCTTCAGCATCTGAGATTCTTTCTTCTATTTCTTGTATTCTGTTGTTGATATTTGCATCTCTGTCCCCTGATTTCTTCCCAAGGCTTTCTATCTCCAAAGTTGTCTCCCTTTGGGTTTTCTTAGTTGTTTCTACTTCTGATTTTAGATCCTGGATGGTTTTGCTTAGCTCCTTCACTTGCTTGTTTGTGCTTTCCTATAATTCTTTAAGAGATTTTTGTGTTTCCTCTTTCATGACCTCAGCCTGTTGACCAAAGTTCTCCTGTATTTCTTTAAGTGATTTTTGCGTTTCCTCCTTTTGGCTTTTATATTCTCTTGAATTTCTTTCAATGATTTTTGTGTTTCCCTAGTAAGGGCTTCTAACTTTTGATCCATTTTCTCCTGAATTTCTTTAAGTATGTCCTTCATGTGTTCCTGTACCAGCATCGTGACCAGTGATTTTAAATCCAAATCTTGTTTTACTGGTGTGATGGGGTATCCAGGACATGCTGGTAGAGGAGAATTGGGTTCAGATGTTGCCATATTGCCTTGATTTCTGTTAGTGATGTTCCTGCGTTTGCCTTTTGCCATCTAGTTCTCACTGGTGTTACTTGGTCTTGTCAGTGCTGGACTCACCAGTGCAAGCTGCCCCTTCCCTGTTGGCCTCTGGTGCACAGCTTACACCCTGCACTGCCTGTAGACAGGGTGCTGCTGTCCAGGCTGTTCAGATCCCGAAGCAGGCACCTGAAGGCTCCCGCTGGGGCCCGCAGGATTTACAGGAGCACACCGACTTCTCCCAGCTGGCCGCCCGGAAGCCCCCGCTAGCCTCTTGAGGGACCTGGAGATGTGGTGCGGCTGCCCAGGCTGATCTGAAGCGGAGAGAGTTGAGCTGAGGTCTTCCGCCTGAGGCCTTGCCCCAGATTGTGTCTGTGGACCAGATGGAGCCCGTGTGCACCCCCAGGGAGCGCCGACGGTGTATGCTGCTGTGACCTCCCCTGTGTTCCGCTCATTCTGCTGGGCAGCCGATTCCCCAACCATGCTGGCGCACACAAGGTTAGCCTGGCCGCCCAGTCCCTGAGTCCAGGCAAAAGCCTGGGAGGCCAACGTCCGAGCAAAGTTCCCCTAGGGCTATGACTGTTAATTGGGTCCGCCAGGTGACCAGGATGACGGGCGTGCGCACTGGCGCTCCCCGAAAGCACCTGGAGAGTCTGCTGTGCTAACAACCTGGGCGGGTTGACACACAGATGGCCCACCAAGCTGCCCAGTTCTTGGGGTCAGTCCTGTGCCTTTTGGGGCCTAGACCCCCGTTTTGTTAGCCTCAGGCTACGCTTGTTAGCTGTCTCTGCCCTCCTGAGCACTCTGGGTCCTGTAGGCAAAATGGCGGCGCGTGCGCAGGTCAGGGCAAAAAAAACCTCCTGGCTGGGTTGGCACCCCGATGGCCACCCGAACAGCACAGGGCCTGGGTGCAGGCCAACACCTGTCGGGCTCAGACCCCTGTGGTGTTGGCCTCAGATTATGTTTGTGTACCTCAGTCTGTCCGATCTCTGGAGTCTGAAATCAAGATGGAGGTGAGTCTCTCCTGACTGGCGGGAGGCCGCGTTCTGAAGTGGCTTCCGTGCAGTGAAAGGTGCAGCACAACCGCAGCTGCTTGCCGCCCAGCTGGTCAGCGAAGGTCAGTGGTCGTGGGCGCAGGGCCTAACTGGACCCTGTGTCACCTTGGTTCCACTGCTGATGGCCCTTCAGCTGGACCATCCACTGCTGCCGCCGCCGCGGCCGCCGCAGCCCGACCAGGGTCAGATGTTTATTTTTATCGGTTCTCAAGTTTCTTAATGCTACAGTCCTTTAACACAGTTCTCCATGTTGTGGTGACCCCCTTCAACTATAAAATTATTTCATTAATTTTTAAGTGAAATTTTGCTACTGTTACTTTGCAATGTAAATAATGGATCTGAAGGATTTCTAATAAGTGACCCACAACAGGCTCAGAACCCACAGGTTGAGAACAGTTGCTCCAAGGAAATAGAGCACAGTTCCTTTTTTTGTTCAAGATTGTTTTAGCAATCTTGGGGTTTTTCTGTTTCCATATGAAGTTGAGTATTGTACTTTCGAGATATGTGAATAATTGTGTTTGAATTTTGGTGAGGTTGCATTGAATTTGTAGACTGCTTTTGGTAGAATGCCCATTTTTATTGTTAATCCTACTGCTCCATGAGCATAGGACATCTTTCCATTTTTTGATCCTTTTCAATTTCTTTCTTCAAAGATGTGAAATTTTTATCATAAAAGTCTGTCATTTGATTTGTTAGAATTACCCTCAAGATATTTTACACTGTTTGAGGCTATTGTGAAAGTTAGCATTTTTCTGATTTCTTTCTCAGTCTGCCATTTGTATACAGGAAGACTACTAAATTTTGTGCGCTAATTTTGTATCCAACTACTTTCCTTGAAGGAATTCCCTGGTGGAACTTTTAGGGCCATTTATGTGAACTATTATATCAAGAAACTGACTTCTTCCTTTCAAGTTTGTATACCCTCAATATCCTTCAGTTGTCTTATTGCTCTATCTAAGACTTCAAGTACTCTATTGAATAGGCTATGTAGACAGGGGACAAACTTGTCTTATTCTTGATGTTAGTGGAATTGCTAAAAATTGTCTTTATTATATTGATGTATGTACCTTGTATCCCTAATATCTCCTGGTCTTTTATCATGGAGGAATATTGGATTTAGCTAAGAACTTTTCTGCTTCTAATGAGATGATCATTAGTCTTTCAGCTTGTTGATATAGTAGATTACATTTATTAATTTTTGTATATTGCATTATCCCTATATCTCTGGGATGAAGGCTACTTGATCATGGTGGATTATCTTTTTAATGTAGTCTTTGATTCAGTTTGCAAATAATTTATTGAGGTTTTTTTTTTGCATGGATGTTCATAAAGGAAATTTGTTTCTGCTTCTCTTTCTTTGTGAGTTTGGGCATCAGGGGAACTGTGACCTCATAAAATGAATTGGGCAATGTTTCTTCTATTGGCATTTTATAGAATAGAGGAATATTGTTATAAACTCTTTTTCAAAAATCTGGTATAATTCTGTGATAAAATCATCTGATCCTGGGCTTTTATTGGTTGGGAGATTTTAATGACTGATTCTATCTCACTAGGGGTTATAGCTCTCTCTCTCTCTCTCTCTCTCTCTCTCTCTCTCTCTCTCTCTCTCTCTCTCTCTTGAATTTTTTTGTTTTTTTTTCCAGACAGTGTTTCTCTGTGTAGCCCTGGCTGTCCTGGAGCTTACTCTGTAGACCAGGTGGCCTGGAACTCAGAAATCTGCCTGCCTTTGCCTCCAAGAGTGCTGGGATTACAGGTGTGCGCCACCACTGCCTGGCGGTTATAGCTCTTAAATTGATTAATTGATCTTGATTTAACTTTGGTAAGTGGTATCTATCAAGAAAATTACCATTTCTTTTATGGTTTTCCAACTTGGTTGAGTACAGGATTTTTAAAAGTTTGCCCTTATGATTCTCTCTGTATTTCTTCCCTATCTATTATGTTTTCCTTTTTGTTCCTGATTTTAATATGTTGGATATTCTATATCCTCTTTTTAGTTAGTTTAAATAGGGTTTGTCAATCTTATTGATTTGCTTAAAGATTCAACTCTTTGTTTCATTGAGTCTTTGTATTATAGTTTTGTTTTTATTCTATTAGTTTTGGCCCTGAGTTTGAGGACTACTTCTATTGGGTATAAATACTTTTTTGTTTTGTTTTGTTGCTTTAATTTTCTTCTAGTGATTTCAGGGGTTATGTTTTGCTAGGATGAGATCTCATGAACATTTCTCTTGGTTTATTGTGTCCCATTTGTTTGTGTTTGTGATGTATCCATTTTTATTCAATGGATACATTATCTTTTATTTAAAAAGACTTTAATTTCTTTCTTGAGCTTTTTTTTCATCCAGTAGGGAGTTATTCAATTTTAATGATACTGTAAACTTTCAGTTTTTTTTTTTTTTCTGTTGCCGTTGATATTTAATGGCATGGGGGCCAGATGGGCTTTAATCCATGGGAGTCAGATGTGCTTAATGATATAATTTCACTTTTCTTATATTTGTTACTTGCTTTGTCTCTGAATATATGGTCAATTTTGTAGAAAGTTCCATGAGGTGTAGAGAAGAGGTATTTGTATTGGTATGAAATGTTTTAGAAATATCTTTTAATTCCATTGGGTTTATTATGTGTCTTGGCTACAGCATTTCTCTGCTTCTTTTCTTTTCTTCTCTTTTCTTTTCACTTCTCATCTTTTCTTTTCCTTTTCTTTCCTTTTCTTTTATTCTAGATGATCCATCTATTGGTAAGAGTGGCGTATTGACGTCTTTTACTATCGATGTGTGAGGGTCAACATGTGATTTAAATTGTAGGAATATTATTTGTCAAACTTTGGTGTCCTTGTTCTTGGTGCATACATGTTAAGAAGTCAAATGACCTCTTGGTGCATTTTCCTTTTGGTGAGTATGTATTTTTCTTCCCCATCTCTTCTGATCATTTTTAGTTTGAAGTCTATTTGTTAGATATAAAAATGTCTAGACCAGTTTATTTCTTAGGTTTATATGCTTGGGATATAATTTTCCAACCCTTTACCCTGAGATATATTTCTCTCTTTGATGACAAGTGTGGTTTCTTGGATGCAGCAGAATAATGGATCCTGTTTTACATCTATTCTATTAGTCTATGACTTTTTATTGTTGAATTGAGACCACTGATGTTGAGAAAGATCAATGACCAGTGATTGCTACTTCCTGTTATTTTGTTGTTGGTAGTTGTGGTTCTGGTAGTTTTAGTGTATGTGTGTATGCATGTATGCATATGTGTGTAAATGCATGTGGAAGATAGTTTAGGTGTTTTTCTATTGCCCCTTATATTTCTGAAATAAATGACACAGACATCTAGTATATTTATTATAAGCTTCTGGCACTAAGCTAGGCAGATTCTAAGCTATTTAAACCTGACTGTGATGGCCTGGCCTACTTCCCAGTCATGTGTTCCATTACCTGCCAATTTTGTTTTGCCATGGCTGCTCCTGCTCCATCTGTGTCCTCATGGTGAACCTTTTATCATGACCTCATGGTGAATCCTCGTGGCACTTCTATTACTCTCTCTGTCTCAAACTCGTTTGTAATCTTCAGACTGAGACCAGAAGTCCTGCTCTATTCTTTTCTCCTGCCCAGCTATTGGGTGGTGAGTTCTTTATTATCCAATCAGAGAGGATGGAAAACCATCTTTGTACATCATTGAGATAGGAGATGCTCCAATAATCATGACATGCCAATGTCTGAACTGCAACCAGGTCTCTGGGCACAGATATCAACATCTGAAATACACAGTACACAAAACCATTTCACAATATTTCCTTCTTTTAGTCCAGTCAAAGAGTTTTTCTCATATTAATAAACTATATATAATAACAAGTATGAAAATGTATCAAGTAAAATTAAATTTATAATGTCCAGTCCATTTGTATTTGAAATATAGAGCAAGCACCTTCAAAACTATAGAAATGGCAGAGAAAGCTGTTTCCTTGGGCAGTCACCCGAGATTTCTGTGTTGTTAGAGCATCATTCATGCCCTTCTGGTCCAGAATATCTGACATTTTTGTGAAGCAGAAATTATGAAGGACTGCTTACCTTGTTTTGGCAAAGCTTGACAATCAACTTCCCATGTCTTTCTTGTCCATAGCTTGGATGGTATGCTATTATTAGTTGAGGCAAGAGCAGTTTCTGATTCAGTGGCTAGCTTGCCAGATTTGAAGCAAACTCCATAAGGAGATTTTTTTTATTCAATATATTCTTTATTTACATTTCAAGATATTTCCCTTTCCTGGATCCCCACTCCCCACAAGTCCCATAAGTCCTCTTTCCTACCCCTGTTCCCCAATCTATCCCTTCCCACTTCCCTCTCCTGGTATTCCTCTACACTGCTGCACTGGGCCTTTCCAATACCAGGGGCCTCCATTCCTTCTTCTTGGGTATCATTTGATATGTGAATTGTGTCTTGGGTATTTCAAGCTTCTAGGCTAATATCCATTTATCAGTGAGTGCATACCTTGAGTGTTCTTTTGAGACTGGGTTACCTCACTTAGGATGATATTCTCCTATTCCATCCATTTGTCTAAGAATTTCATGAATTCATTGTTTCTAATGGCAGAATAGTACTCCATTGTGTATATATACCACATTTTCTACAGCCATTCCTCCATTGTGGGACATCTGGGTTCTTTCCAGCTTCTGGCTATTATAAATAGGGCTGCTATGAACATAGTGGAGCATGTATCCTTATTACATGGAATCCTCTGGGTATATGCCCAGGAGTGGTATAGCGGGGTCCAGGGAGATTTTTCAATGTTCATCATCTTTGAAGCAGCATTGGAGAACTGCCAGGACCAAAAATGTTTCACTGTCAAGAAAGAAAGCCATTCATTAATAAAACATCTAAATTCCAAATTCCTTAGCTCTCTGAGGTTTTTGAAGATCACCTATTTATAGCTTATTAGAATAAGCAAACTTTTCTTGTTTCTAGTTACTACTCTTTGTCCAATTTATGAAACATAGGTCTGTAATTAACTAAACTAGTATCTAATATGACCCTAATTTTGATTAACTACTAGTTTGCATTTTTAAATTATCCTAAACAGTTTGTAATAGCAGCCTTTCAAAAGGACTAGAACTTCATATTGCATTTTAAATGAGTTGACCTAGGTCCAATGCATTAGACAATTCATTTCCTCTCCTGGCTCTCTGGGTTTCTCTCCCATCTCCCCCAATTCCTGATTCTGCTCCCTTTTTTTCTTCCCCTTCACCTTTCCCACCAAGGAATCTCCCTCCTTTTGCCTCCCATGATTATTTTGTTCCCCCTTCTAAATAGGATTAAAACATCCTCACTTAGGCCCTTATTCTTGTTAAAGTGGAAGACAGGAAAGAAGACCAGAGGGCCAGGAAACTGAATGGAAATATTCAAGTGATGAAGATAGGGAGCAAGGGGAATCTCTAGAAAGTCCCAGAGACCTGGGATATGAGAGGCTTCCAGGACTCAATGGGAGTGACTTTACCTGAAATGCCCAACAGTGGGGAGATGGAACCTGAAGATTCCACTTTCAGTAGCTAGACAGGGCCCCTGGTGGAGGTATTGGGTCATCAACCCACCTTCAAATTTTTTTGACCCAGAATTGTTTCTGTCTAAAAGAAATGCATGGGCAAAAATGAAGCAAAGACTGAAGGAAAGGCCATCTTGGCCCAACTTGGGATTTATCCTATGGGTGGGCACCAAACCTTGACACTATTATTAATGCTATGTTGTGATTGCAGTCAGGAGCCTCTGAGAGGCTCCATCAGCAGCTGACTCTGACAGATGCAGATACTTATAGTCAACCATTGAACTGAGGTTGGGGACCCCCGTGGAAGAGTTAGGGGAAGGATTGAAGGAGCTGAAGGGGATGGCAACCCCATAGGAAAAACAATAGTGTAAACTAACTTCGACACCTAGGAGATCCAAGAGACTAAGCCATCAACCAAAGAGTGTACATGGACTGGTTCATGGCCACCAGTACATATGTAGCAGAGGACTGCCTTGTCTGCCTTCAATGGGAAGAGATGCAACTAATCTTGTAGAGACTTGATGCCCCAAGGAAGAGGGATTGTCAGAGAGGTAGTGAAGGGTGGGCATGGGACGTTTTCAGAGGCAAAGGGGAAGGGAAATGTGGTGAAGAATTCTGGGAGGACATCTGGTAAGGGAGCAACATTGTGTATAATATAGATAAACACAATAATCAATTTAAAAATACCTTAAAGAAGAGTTTAAACATGTATGTAGTATGTAGTAACAAAATATAATCTTAAATATGTATCAGTATACAATATCCATACCAGATGTAAAATATTTGGTTTATAGAGTGCTCTTAAGTTTAAAAGTATATTAAATAATCTACCATTTTATCCTATCATTACTATACCCCTATATCCCCCTTTTATCTTTTTATCTTTTCTCCTCCACCCTTTATATCTCTTCTCTCCCCATTTTCTTTTATCCCTTTCCTACTTTCTCTTAAAATTAAATAAGAGAGAAAGAAGAATAGAAGAAAGTAAAAGAAAGAAATCCCCAAATGTAACTTACCTTTAATTTGTTTCCTCTCTGACCAAGACCATTAACAACTCACAACCAGCCACACTTTAATGATAACAATAGTTCATCAAATACTGAATGTCCAAGTTCCACCCACTCCACGTTTTGGGCATGGAATGCTGTTCTCTTAAAATAACTTTTTGGTGTCTGGGGTCAATGTTCTCTTTTTGGCCAGTCTTAAGAAAGCTAGCTGTAACACTGTTGTCCAGTCTCTGTGCGCAGGGCTTAACTCAAGTCCTGATTGGAACAGTCTGAAATGCTGGACTTTCTAATTGTTTTGAAATTTTCCTGGATGCATATTTTTGAGGAAGCAATTAGTAAGGCAGTCTGTGATTGTATCAAGCAAGATGTCTCAGCATCTCAATATCTTTCTCAGCATCCTCAAGGATGAATCTTGCCAGGGATGTTTTGACTTCAGTGGTATCTGTTTTTTCCCTGTGAATATAAAAACTTTCTATGGTTATATATATATATATATATTTTGCATTAAGACATATATAGAATGTGTAGCATACTTTATCCATGTGAAGATGGTTCTCTGCTCGTTGAACAAGTAAGGTATCTCTTTTTCTATATAAGTCTGTTTGGACCATATATCCAAACAGTAATATAAATTTTCATCCATGTAATTGGAAAGGATAGTATGATAGTCCTGAGGATTTGGTAGCCAACAAGATTTATTGGCTATGCATAGCTGAAGTCCTGGCTCTGGGCTGCAGACTAATGGAAAGCAGTGCTGATTCCCAGGGAAAGAACTGAGGATGAAGCAGAGTATCAGACAGAGGAGCTGGGGAGATGCCTGCCAGGGGCAAAACTCTAGGGACTGGCATCGCTGGAAATAATGTAGAGAGAGAAGATGGCTGTGGGGACATGGAGGCAGTGGCAGCAGAATCAAGAGGGCCAGTCGGGGGGCGGGGTGTGAGAGCTGCTGCTGCAGTGCTCTCTTAGTCTCCTAGCAACTCTGCTCAGGTGGCTTGAGAGAACTCACACCTATGTCACAATGTACTGGACAGCCGGGCGGGGGCAGTATCTGCTGGACAGCAGGCAGAACACTAGAGAGTGGTGTTGGTGGGGGGAGGGGGGAAGACAGCTGCGGGATTGCTGTGTCTTGGCAGAGCAGAGTCTGAAGCAGACAGCAGAAGTGTGGGGGTGGGGTGGGATAATGGCTGTTTTTCCCCCTCTGCAGCAGCAGAATCAAGGGGGTGGGGAACCAGAGGCAGAGCAATCTGTGAGAGAATGGGAGGAGGGGTGAAGCTTATGGTTCTCTAAAGACCAATCAGTTTAAAAGTCACACAGTTCTACCTTTCACATGACTAATGGTTGCTTCCTTGAAGAACTGTATAAAGGCTGGATGGTGGACTGCTCCTGGTTGTTTTCTCTCTCTCTATGTGCAGGGTGACCCCAATGTGTTGGAACAATAAATTCCTCTTGCTTTTTTCATTGAAAAAAAAAAGTGACAGTTAAGTGACTCCATTCCATATACAGACACCAAACCCAGCCACTGTTGTGGAGGCCAAGAAGTGTTTGCTAACAGGGCCCTGAAATAGCTGTCTTCTGAGAGGCTCTGTTAAAGTCTGACAAATACAGAGGTGGATGCTCTCAGCCAGCCATTGGACTGAGCACGAGAACCTCAACAGAGTAAGAGAAAGGACTGGAGGAGCTGAAGGGGTTTGCAACCGCATTGGAAAAACAATATCAACCAACCAGACCCCCCCCCCCCCCAGAGCTCTGAGGGACTAAACCACCAACCAAAGAGTATATACATGGAGGGACCCACAGCTCCAGCTGCATATATAGCAAAGGATGGCCTTATCTGGCATCATTAGGAAGAGATGCCCTTGGTCCTGTGAAGGCATGATGCCCCAGTGTGGTGAGATGGGAGTGGGTGGGTGGGTTAGGGAGCATCCTCACAGAAGCAGCGGGAGTGGGGTTGTGATAGGGGGTTTCCAGAGGGGAACTGGGAAAGGGAATAACATTTAAAATGTAAATAAATAAAATATCCAACAAAAAAGTGACTATGTAGAGATATTGTTTGCTGGGTACTATGAATTAGACTGGGGGATGTCCCAGTAAGTAGGGACAAAGCAACGAAGACCAATTTGTTGGGTGTGGAAGTATACCCCATCAGCATCCTGAGGACAAAATTAATAACAAATAAACGGCCAGATCTAGACTTGCTGGAACATCACATGGAAGCTAGTGGCTGCTATGTGAATCCCAGACTCACAGGAAAATGGTTTACCTAAGCTTAGGATTTTTTTCTATTGCAGCAAGAGCTGGAGAAGAAGGGGTCATGAAATCCACTTCTAAGAAGAAGGAGGGGTCACTGAAGGATTATAGGTCCTAGAATGAGGAAAAGATCAGTCATAAAGACTGAATATCTCTGTCCCCAAGGACTGCATGGTGGGTGGCTCAACAACCTTTCCTTGGGACCAGGAGACATTTCTACTGACCAGTGGGGGGCAGGGAGCTTACCAGTTCTCCAAAGTTTGGGTGGGTAGGTTTAGTGAGTGATGGCTATCCATGTGGCAGAGGGGGATGTGAACTTTCGAATTTCTAAAGCCCGAATTTCAGCAGCAATGTTGTTGGAATGTAAACAAAGAATATAGAAAAAAAAATATATATATAAAGAAAGAAATTGAAGCCAGGGATATGTTTGGTGGAGTGCAGTATGGTGTGGGGGGAAGGACATGCCTCTATAGGCCCATGCTGAGGCATCCCTTTCCCATAAGGTAACAGCCCCATGATGGTATAGTATAGAATAGAGTTTATTTATGGCATGGGGAGGAGAGTTAAGGAGTAGAGACAGAAAAAGAGAAAGGGAGAGAGAGAGAAAGAGAGAGAGAGAGAGAGAGAGAGAGAGAGAGAGAGAGAGAGAGAGAGATTGTTCACTCTCTCCATACCTATTCAATAGAGTACTTGAAGCAGTAACTTGAAGCAAAACAGAAGGAGCAAGAAGTATCTAGGACAATAAGACAACCAAAGCAGAACAAATAAAAACCGGAAAGGAAGAAACCATACAATGTTTATTTGGTTAGTTATTTATCCATTATGGTTTTTATTTCTCCATAATAGGATTGATGTATTTAGTAACCTAAGATCCTCTACCAGGAAACCTTCCAGGAAGCTTCAAGAACCTGAATTGGGTTTTATATCCAATTGAGTTGTTGGCCAAAGGGATCCAATGGGAATCTCCAAAGAAGCCAGGCTGTGGCCATGGACTCAAGGACTCATTTCTAAAGACATCATCTATGTTAAACATTTATATGTTAAGCTAGTACCTATATAGAGCCTTGTTTCAGTGTCATTTGTACAGCAAGGTACTATGCTACCAAATCATTTGCATGCTACCAAATGAAAAACATAAATACAATCCCAGTCACAAACCCTTTATTTACAACGGTGTACTACTTTCAAGTTAGGCTAGGGCTAGGGCACAAAGCTCATCTGAGTGACTAATCAATAACTGATTTGACATAAGCTCCACTAAAGAAGATAAAACCCATTCCTGACACTGCTTAGTTGATCAAGAACTAGAGAATAAATAGCCCAAGGAAAGGGATAAACCAAAGAATTATGGTATAAAAATGGCACAAAAAGCTAAAAAGAAATAGATGTTAGATAGATAGATAGATAGATAGATAGATAGATAGACAGATAGATAGATGATAGATGGACAGACAGATTAGATAGATAGATAGATGGTGATAAAATTACTCTTAATGATATTCTGCTATATTCATAGATGAGTGCTAGGTCAGTCATCATTAGAGATGCTTATTCTTTCAGCAGATGGAAACTAATAAAGAAATCCACAGACAGAAGACAGACAGAGAGACAGACAAGCACACATTACACAGAGTGAGAGATCTTGGGACACTCAGCCCCATGTAGGATGTTTCCATCAAACTCGTCTCTTCAGAGATCAGGGAACCCAATAAAAGAGGAAGAAAGAGTGTAAGATCCAGAATGAATGGAAGACAGGAAGTAAACAAAGCCTTCTGACTAAGTATGAACAGACAGACACTGAAGTGTCATGCACAGGGCCTTCTGGTCCTGTACCAGGTCTTCTGGGCTTAAATTATGGTTTTCATCTTACTCCTTTTGTGAGATTCTAGACTCTGAAAATAAGTAGGTCTCTGATTCTTGTGCTTTCTCTTGAGCTCCTTTTCTTCTGTTCGTTTGTCTTGTCCACATTTCATTCGGTAGTTTTTGTGTTGTTATGTTTCATTTTTTTATACTAAAAATGAATGAATTGGTGAATGAATGAATGAATGAATGAAGACCTTGCCACAAGGGTAAATAATAACAACTGAATTGTCAGTTATATCTCTGGTGAAAGGGAAAGATCAGTTTTCTCTAAAGAATTGAAGCCAAACACATCAATCATTAGGGAAGGCCTTGTGTTCATGAGGAACTGATCAACATATAACAGACTAAAAAGGTTTATGTGTGTGATTCTATTTGGTACACTTTGGTGTCCTTTGTTTTGTTTTAATTGTCTGTCTGTCTGACTGTCTGCTTGTGTTTTCTTTGGGTGGTGCTTTATTTTGTTTTCTTGTTTGGGGGAATTTGTTGTTGCTTTGGGTTTCTGTTTTTATGAGAATGAATTTAAGTCATATTGGTAGGAACAGGGAGAAGATATAAAAGGATGTGAGGGAGGAGAATATTATCAACATGTATTTAATGTAAATATTGTATTAAATAATAAGAAAATGATAAAAATGAGTTAAAAACAAACACAAAGTACTGTGAAAACTACAGTACTTTTATGATAGCAGTATCATTGTTATGTTGACACAATTCATAGAGAAGTAAGTTGATTGATCACAAAAAACAGAGAACATCTGATTATTATTAGAGCACTTCACCAGGACACTGAGAGAATAAGAATGGAATAAGAGAACTTAGCATAATCATCTATGACTGAAGCAATATAGAGTGCCATCTCTGGAATCACTTGTGACTAAAACAGTTGACAAAGGCATGTGTGCAAAACCCAATGTACTTCTACTATGGCAAAATCTAGATCCCATTTTTAGTGAAGCTGACTGGTTTTCAGATCAGAACAAGACTGCATTTGTTCCTAGGTAAAGTGGACTTGTTAAGAACACAGCAAATATAATTGTACTTCTACAACAAAACAAGAACTTGTATATACTAATGCAACTAACAGAGAAGTAAAGAGAATTGCTGATTGATTTAAGAGAAAGCAGAGGACATGTGTTTATCCTTATGGCACTGTACAAGGACATTAACTGAACAGGAAAGGAACAGGAGAGTAACGCATAAGAATCTGTAACTTTGAAAAAATGTAATTCTACCTCAGTGAATACAGTGGATAGTTTACTTCTACAGCTCTGCATCACATCAGCAGCACATATGTTCTAAGGTAACAAGTTCTGAGTTTACAATACCATGAAAATTGTAGTGCTTTGGCAGCAGGAAGAAGTTTTTCATAGCAATGCATGTCACAGGGCTATACTGGATCAGAAGGGGTGATTGATTTATAAGAAGCAAGAACACAGGAGGATACTGAACCAGTAAACAATATCAGTTGTGGAAAACACGTGCACTAGAGAATATAACCACATTCAGCAGCATATTGGCAAAATAATAATAATAATAATAAGCAATAATAATAATAAGCAATGTTAATATGCTTTTTAGCAATATTCAAATCCCATCTAAATTAAAGCAGATAGGTTTAGTCAAACTACTCTCATTTTGTCTGCACCAAAACAGCAATGTGTCCATTCCTAGTTCTAGTAGTTTTCTTAAGAACACAGTGAAAATGATAGTACTTTTACAACAAGTACTTTGCTATAGCAATAGACTTCACAGAGATGTCCTTGAACAGAAGTGTTGATTTATTAAAAAGAAACCCAAGAACTTGAGCTTATTATATCACTGCAACAGGACACTGAAACAGTACACAGTGTCATCGTTGGAGAAGATAAACACAAATGATTAAAATACTGCTTAATGGTACTTTTCAAAAAACAAATTTATTTCTTCTGTAGTGAAAATTCAGTCTGGCTTACAACAAAGTATTTGGTTTTATTCTTATAACATTGAGGGTACTTGCCTCAGAACAACAGTGCATACCTTACTGGGTAAAGCTGGTTTGTTCAGAATAAAATAAATACAGCAGTACTTTCAATGCAGCAAAACCCCTAGCTTACCACTGCACCATGCTGGAATGTACTGTAAAATAAGTGGGGACTGATTTACAAGAAAGCAGAGCACAAAGATTATTATTGTACCAGTGTATCAGTACACTGATTGAACAAGGACAGAAGAGGAGTCCTCAGCAAAAGTATGTATAACTGAAAGAATACATACTACCATCTTTGGAAAATGTACACAGAAATGACAACATAACACAATGCCCTACTTGCAAAAACCAATATACTTCTATTGCAGTGAAATCTAAATCTATGGTAAATGAAGGGGAAAGGTTTACTTATATAATTCTGAAGTTGCCTGCATCAGAGCAGTAATTTGAATGCTCCTAGGCAAAGTGAATTTGTTAAGAATAAAGTGAACACTTCAGTCACAGAAGCAGTTAGGCTACCTGCAGATCTTCATCTCTCCTTCTGCTCCTCCAAATCTAATATTCTAGTCTCATCCCAAGCTCTGCCACAGAATACCTGCTGCAGCCTCCCTTCCCTAGTTCCTCCAGCTCCACTGCACCTCCCAAACTCTCTGTCTGAACACCTTGCTCTTTCTCAGCTCCAAACTCCAGCACGCCTTCTCTGGGAACCAGCTGGCCACTTCTGCTGAAGAAGCAGGGATGCTGACTGAATATCTTCACCTCCCCTGTCATTCCTCTAGTTGCAATCCCAAGTCTCTCCCCCAGCTCTGCAGAAAAACACCTGTGGCAGCTTCCCCCACCTCATCTCTGGTGGATCTCACAGATCATCTCTCCTAACCTTCCCCCTCCACTTGTTGCTTTATCTCAGCTCCCAACTAAAGCAGATATTTCCTGGGAACCCATAAACTGACTCTGGATACAGTTAGGCTAACACCTGATTTTCATCCTTCCTCAGTTCCTTTAAATCGAATCAACAAGTCTCATTCCTAGCTCTGCAGCAGACTGCCTGCCTGCTGAGCCTCCCCTTCCCTACTAAGCCCACCTCTAGAGGACAGATATTACTCTGCTTACATCCTCCCCCCACTGCATGCTTATCCCAGGTCCCCATTCCAGCAGGCTCACCTGCTAACACATGCTAAGACCTTCACTTCTTCTGTTCCTCCAAACCACGTGCTCCCAGTCTCATTCCTCTCTCTAAGTTTAGCAAGCATTCTTCAGAGGCCTCTCCTCACTGTCTGCCCCAATACCGATGGGACTAACTTAGTGGATCCTGGTGGAACACCCTGTTGTTTTCCTCCCTCTTGTATAGCTCCTATAGTGCCCCCCCCCCCAGCCCTTCACCATTCCTAAGTGTTAGGTCCCAATACCCGGACACAACTTTTAACTGTAATTTGTAGTGCCCACACCCATAAGGACCTGAGAAATTTTCCCTACAGGCAACAGGCATCCATCATACTCTCCAAAGAGCCAGAGAGAAAACAAACTTAAAGAAAATCCCCAGATACCTAGACAGAAGCTTAAAAACAAAATCCATATCACCCAGAGCACTATGTTCCTACCACAGACCAGGAACCCTTCCACTGCAGGTCCTGGATATTGTAACATATCTAAAGTACATGTAAACGACCTTAGAATAGGGTTAATGAATATGATATTGGTCCTTAAGGAGAAAGCAAATCTGCCTCTTAAATCTATGAAAATGCCAATGATAAGGGGAGTGAAAGTAATCAAACCCTTCAAGACCACCAAAACTGATATGAAAATGTTCTACTTTTTTGTTGCTGTTTTTTGTTTGTTTGTTTGTTTGTTTTGTTGGTTGTTGGTTGGTTGGTTGGTTTTTGAGACATGGTTTCTCTCCAGTAGGTCTGGCCATCTGGAACTTGGCTATAGACCATACTATTCACATTTTCCTACCTCTGGTTCCCACCTACTGGGAGTAAAGGTATGCAGTACCATGGCCCAGCTGTGCTAGATTTGTAGACATGCACTAAATGTCTTAAGGCATTTTCTGTCTGATTTATCAGTGGAAAAGTCATTTTTTTCTTTATATCCAATGCCATTCCTAGTAGCTATGAATTTTTCATTTGTTTCCAATGAAAAAAGCCCTTGTGTTTCAGCTGCTTTTGAACAATTCTGAGGGCCACTCAGCCATTGATCTTTGTTACAAAGAGAACCAGCTCATTACTGGGGAGCGTGTGAGTGTTGAACTCCAGGCAGAGTTTCTCCTTGAAAAATTTCAGGGGATTTAACCTGTTTGTTTCTTAATCAAGAGGGATAAAAATGGCCATGTATTTTTTAAGAATGCTTCTTAGCTCAGGTTTCTCTGTCAATGAACTTCTCCCGGGCTGCTGTGGTTTATGATTTATGAAAGACACCTGTAGGGCCTGGCAAGCAGACACAGTGCTTCAAGCTTCAGCTGTCGATTAGTAACAAGAGACCCAAAGGCTAATTTGCTTTGGCACTTCCTGATTATTTTCTGTGTTTATCTCATTCCAAGACTTCACATTTACACCCTGATTTAGAGGCTCTACTTAGCAATGCACAACCACATTCACCACTTATTGCTGACTTGGGTCTTGTGATTTCTAAGGGCAAGTAAATACTTGAAATCAAGTTTCCATTTACAGGACTTGGTTGCTGATACCTGGTGGAATTTGCAGATCTCTCTTTGTGGGTATGTTCAAGAGTCATGCATACTAGACAGATGGTATCAGAAGCCTTCTCATATTCATGACCTTGGGTTTGGTGGTTGTTGCTGATGATGATTTTCTTCAGTATTTTATAATCTCAAGTATTCCACCAAAATGTCAAACATTTTGACTAATTTTTTAAACTTTTGTTGATTCTGTGGATTTCCCATCATGTATATAAACCCCATTCATCTCTCATCTCTCCATATCCATGAAATCTCCTCCACAAAGTAAAAAAAAACTAAAAATGAAAAAGAAAGAAATAGAATTCAGATGTCTTTCTTCAGAGGAATGGATACAGAAAATGTGGTACATTTACACAATGGACTACTACTCAGCTATTACAATCAATGACTTCATGAAATCCTTAGGCAAATGGATGGAACTAAAATATATCATCCTGAATGAGGTAACCCAATCACAAAAGAATACATATGGTATGCACTCACTGATAAATGAATATTTTCCCAGAAGCTCCAAAGATCCAAGATACAATTCACAGACCACATGAAGTTCAAGAAGAAGGAAGGCCAAAGTGTGGATACTTCCACCCTTCTTACAAGGTGTAACAAAATAGTCACAGGAGGAAATATGGAGATAAAGTATGGAGCAGAGACTGAAAGAAAGGCCATCCAGAGACTGCCCCACTTGGGGATCCATCCCATATACAGCCACCAAACGCAGACACTGTTGTAGATGCCAAGAAGTGCATGCTGAATGGAGCCTAAAGCTGTCTCCTGAGAGGCTCTGCCAGAGCCTGACATATACAGAGGCAGATGCTTGTAGCCAACCATTGAACTGATCACAGGCTCCCCAATGGAGGAGTTAGAGAAAGGACTGAAGGAGCTGAAGGGGTTTGCAACCCTATAGGAAGAACAACAATATCAACCAACCAGAGCTTGCAGGGCTAAACCACCAACCAAGGAGTATATATGGAGGGACCTACGGCTCCAGCCACATATGTAGCAGAGTATGGCCTTGTTGGGCATCAATGGGAGAAATGACCCTTGGTCTCATGAACAATCGATGCCCCAGTGTAGGGGAATGTGAGGGCAGGGAGGTGGTTGTGGTAGATGGGTGGGGCACACCCTCATAGAAGCAGGAGGATGGGATAGGGGTTTCTGGGGGATAAATCAGAAAAGGGGGATAAATCAGATAAAACATTAAAATGTAAATAAATAAAATATCCAATAAAAAAGAAACAAATAGAAACAAAAACATATTACCATAGAAGCTGCAGTGTGTCGCCGTGTCTCACACATTTCATTCGTTTCTCTAAACATCTTTACTTGTAAACAATCATTGCAATGAGTCATTGGTCTGGTTCAAGGCCTCTGGCTTCTGCTACACTATCAATACTAGGTCCCCACTGAGCCTCCCCTTAGATATCCTTTTATAGCACTGTGTCATGGAGATCCTCCAGCTTTGTGTTTACAGGACCAAGCCCTTCATGCACTCCAGCAGTTCATAGATGATGTAGATATTGGGATGGGTAACTCAAAGCCCTGGATCTGGGCTTTGTGGTAGCTGAGTTGGTCAGCCCACCTCCATTCCTATGCTGTCAGCAGGCCCAGATTTCTAGCACCTACACCTCTAGGTCTAACTCTCTAATACTGCCCTGACTGCTCATCCAAGTGCCACAGACAGCAAAGGACAGGGTCAGCTCTGCCAATCTCATACCCTCTGTGTTGGTACACCTGAGCCTTCACCCCCAGGGCCAGCTCTACTGTGTTGCCCAGGCAAGGTACAGCCACTCCTTCCACTCTTTCCAAGGGGCAGAGCTGTCTCTCTAAAATGCTGTAGCCAGCTCTGGACATTGTTTGGATATCAACATGGTCCCATGTGACAGCTCAGGCCAGGAACATCTGCATGGCCTTTGGTGGTAACATGATCCACAGATATTGACACAGATACTCCAGGATGCTATAGGGCCATGAACTGTGATAGTATTTTTAGTGTCTAGTTTTTCTCTAGCCCTGGCTAGCTCCCAAATGAAAGAGACTGAGACTACTACATTTATTTAATCAAATGTTACAGCACAAAACATGGACAGTCATTGATTTATTCTAATTCTCAAGGTTAAACTGGCTACCTCCTAGCCAAAATCCTCAAGATACTTGCATTTTAGTGTTGATCTGGATCTCTGAGCTTCAAGTGTGTTCTCCCATGATATCTCTCTGGGACCCCTTCCTCATGGTGAATCCTCTCTTCTTTCTTTTTCTCTCTCTCCACCCCTTCTTAGCAGAAATCCCACCCAATTCTCTCTACTGTTTACCAGTCTGTTTACTGTTTTTTCCAGATTTTATTGACAAAGCATAGAATAAGTGATGAGCATTGTTTATGAAAATTTGAGACAGGAGATTCTTGGCATAAGCATACAATGCTGAATCCAGATTGCAACAAGATGTAAGGGCAGAAAAATCAGCATTTAAGTAACCCAGGGATAAACTATATACAATGCACAATAACATTATGCCTACAAGGGACCTATACATGGCCCTCAGTGACAGTTCAGGCTGGGACATTAGTGTGGCTTCAGGTGGTAGGTGAGGCTACTCACATCAGTCTGTTCCTCACTGCTCTTGCCTCTCCAGCTCCTTATCTCTTCAAAGTACTCAAATTATCCTGTTTCCCTTTCTGTCCCATCTCTCCACCATTTATTTGTACATTATATTGCCACCCATGGCTGGTGGGCCACATGGAAGTATATGGGTTGACTGCAGATAATAACCTCTCCCTCTGTTTCTCCAGATCCAATTCCCCAGTCTCATCCCCAGCTCTGCAATACAACACATGTCTGCCTCCTCCCACACTATCTCTAGTGGACCCCAGAGATTGTCCCTGCCTTTTTCCACTCTACACAATGCTTTATCACAGCCCCCAAGTTCAGCTTGCAGTTTCTAGGAAAACATAGGTTGTTCCAGTCAGGAAAGCAGGTAGTCTGTCTAATAGAAGATCTTCACCTCTCCTTCCATTCCTACAGATCCAATACCAGCTTTATAGTAGAACTTCTGGGGGCTTTCTCTGCACCCATTCTAAGGAGACATAATAAGTAAATACTGGTGGAATACTCTATTTTTCTCCCTTTGTGAAATCTTTAGACTCCTAGACTATCTCCATTTCTGACTTTTGATTCTTGATACCCAGAAACCCACTGTGCTTGAAATGCCAATTTCCACAGAAATTCCTCTAGCATGCAACACATATGCACCAAACGCTCATAAATAGAAGAAAGGAAACAGAAACCAAGGAACAAAACACATACTTAAAAAACACCAAAACAGATATTAGCACCTTAGAACTATAATCTTCCAAATTCTGGATGCCTAGACATCAGCATTAAAATATAATAAGTAACCAAGAAAATATGAGCCAGGTAACCTTATCATACCTCAACCAACACAGCTGAACCACAACAGAAGGACTTTAAAACAGCTTTTATGTTAATGACAGGCCCTTAAAGATGATATACATAAATCACTTAAAGTAACCCAAGAAAGCAAAAACAAACAGTGGACTAAAGTGAGTGAAACAGTGTAAGACTGGAAAATGGAAATAGAATCAATAAAGAAAACTCAAATTGAGGAAATTCCAGAAATAAAACCTTTAGGAACTTGAACAAAAACTACAAGGGCAAGCTTCAAAAACAGAATACAAGATATGGAAAATGTATTCAGCCATTAGAAACAATGAATTCATGAAATTCTTAGACAAATGGATGGAGCTAGAGAACATCGTCCTAAGTGAGGTAACCCAGTCTCAAAAGAACACTCATGGTATGCACTCACTGTTAAGTGGATATTAGCCTAGAAGTGTGGAATACCCAAGACACAATTCACATATCAAATGATGTTCAAGAAGAAGGAAGGAGTGGCCCCTGGTTCTGGAAAGGCTCAGTGCAGCAGTGTAGGGGAATACCAGAACAGGGAAGTGGGAAGGGGTGGATTGGGGAACAGGGGGAGGGAAGAGGGCCTATGGGACTTTTGGGGAGGGGGGATCCAGGAAAGGAGAAATCATTTGAAAAGTAAATAAAGAATATATCGAATAAAAAAAAGAAAAATACATTTACACCAAAAAAAAAAACAAGGCATGAAAGATAGAATATCATGTGTTAAAAATAACATAGAAAAAATTAATACATTCATTAAAATTAGTAAATATAAAAATCTTATGACACAAAACACCCATAAAATCTGGAACAGAATAAAAAGAAAAAAATGTAAAAATAATAGAAATAAGGAAAAGAGAAGCACAGATCAAAAGCCCAGAAAAGATTTTCAACAAAATCACAGAAGAAAATTTCCTAACCTAAAAAAGAAAATGCCAATAAAGGTGCAAGAAGATTCCAGAACACCAAATAGATTGGATGAGGAAAAAACCCTCCGCACATAACAACAAAACACTAATTGTAAAAAAAAAAAAAACAAAACAAAACAAAACAAAAAAACAAAAAAAAAACAAAAAAACAAAAAAAAAACAAAAACAAAGAATATTAAAAGCTACAAAGAAAAAAGACCAAGTAACATATAAAGGCAGACCTACTAGAATTATACTTATCTTCTCCATGGAAACTCTAAAAGCTAGAAAGATATTGACAGATATGCTTCAGACTCTAAGAGACCACATATGCCAACCCAGTTTGCTATAATTAACAAAACTTTCAATCATGATATATGAAAAAATAAAACATTCCATTTCAAAAAATATTGAGTAATACCTATCTGTAAACCCAGTACTACAGAAGGTGCCAGAAGAAAACCCAAACCAAAAGAGGTTAACTGCAAACATAAAAACACAAGGATTAATCTCTGACCAACAAAATCTGAAAAGAGAAATACACACATGTATGCACATACATAGGTGCACATGGGTTATGGGATGGTTTCGTGCACTGTGTATTTCAGATGTTAATTTCTGTGTCCAGAGATCTGCTTGCAGTCCGACATTGGCATTATCATGATTATTGGAGCATCTCCTCTCTCAGTAATGTGTAAAGTTCTGATCATGTAAAAAGAAAAGTTTGGAATTATGTTTAAATGCTAATGAGGAAAAGAGAGTGGGTATGAAAGATCATAGACAGGTATAAATAATTAAAAATTTAAGAAGTTAAAGGGAATAAAGACAAAAAATCAGCCTCACAATTTTGGACCCTATATAAGGCCGTTCTAGATGAATTAAAGATAAAGACAGATAGAAATAGATAGATGACTTAACTGAAACTGGCATAATACCAATTATGATTATTACCATGCTCGTAATTTTTATCCTAGCCCTAATAACCACAATGGTCTTCTGTGCCTTCTCAAAGAAAGGGGTTTTAGAGATACAAGAAAAGGAGATAAATGAAAAGTAGAAACAAGTCTTAGAAGAAAATTAGAAAAGATATATAAGAATCAGAAAGATACTCAGAGACAGGCGAGTTAAGACTTGAGCCATTGCAACACCATATAATGAAAATCAAAAAACTCAGCCAAAGATTGTTAGAAAACCAACTTTAGTTTATCTGGCTACTGCATGAATACCAGCAGACCCTGACATCCCCAAGATTATGAAGAATTTAGGTGGCACCCCATAGATATTCTAGATTTGAAAAAGTTTAAAGAAAATGTCACCTCATATGATATGCATTCACTATATGTGAAGCAAATATTCCTTGGCAATTCAAAATAGAGTCATCCACCTAGACTGGAAAGATTTGACAAGGACAACATTGAAACCTTGTCCTCGGGTACAGTGGTGATCATGATGGAAAGAAGAGGTTAGGAGATAAAACAGAGAAATAGAGCCAGAGGCATCAATATTTCCCCAAATCAGCTGCTATGTGAAGGTCCAAATGCTGACATACAAATGCAAGTTGTATATGACAAGGCAACCTTGGCCTTATGTTACATGGCAGCTTTAAATTCTTAGAACAAGGCTGAAGAAGCGGGAAAAAGACTTGAACTGTTTACTCAGATTGTGTAACTTCCAAAAGAAACATTCACTGACTTTTTACAAAAATTGACTTAGTTGTAGATAGAAGGGTATCATTTCCACAAGTCGGGAAAGCACTGATTGAATCTTTAGCTTTTGATAATGATAATTCTGAATGCAAAAAGTTGATCCAGCCTCTAAGGGGAAGAGCAGCACCAATAGAAGAAAAAATAGAAATATGGTTGATCTTGGTTCTCATTCATATGATATGACCTTGTTAGGAGAAATGATCTCTAAACATTTTCAGAAAATTCAAGCTGTCAAATGTCTTAATCATGGTGAGCAAGGTCTTTTCAAAAGGAATTGTAAACAGAACAAAACTAATTCTGAAAGAAGGCCTGAGTCTTCTGGAATATGCAGAAGATGTGGCAAAGGCCAACACTGATCTAATCAGAAAATGCCAGGAATGGGGCTGTTGCAGGCCCCATTCAGATAAGATAAATTTGACTTATCAAATTCAGATAAGTCATCTTAGGTCAGTAGCAGAGAAACACATGTGCAGAACAATTAAACAATACTGCTCTGAAAATAAAAATTAAAAATCTAGATATCAAAGTCAAAGAACTATAGATAAAACAAACAAACAAACAAAAAAAACCCAGAAGGGACCAAGAAAAAAGTATTTTGGCAAATTTCTAGAGATGATTGTAAAGTACGAGTTTTTCCTCCCAACACAAAGCTCTGAGAATAACAACTCTGAGACTCAAAGCATATTTTAAAAAAAAAACACCTTGACTTGCCAACAACCAGCTTGAATTGGAGAGAGGTTCCTGAGAAAAGAGGTGTCCAGGACTAGCATAACAAGTGACTTGAAGTCAAATTTTGGGTACAAGCAACAGGACAATCCTCCTCAGGACAGCTTTCCAGACTCCAGACTTCCCCTCCCCCACTCTTTCCATCCATCCATCCATCCATCCATCCATCCATCCATCCATGCATGCATGCATGCATGCATACATACATACATATATACATGCATACATGCATACATATATATACACATATTGTGTGTACTACTCAAGTTAGCTTTCTCTTGCTATTCTAAAAACTCTTTAGATTGCTCACCTTTTTCAGATCAAAAGTCCAGTCTTTTATTTAGCTATCAATTCAGTCATTACCCCACATTCCCTTTTGATTATCCTATGAGTCAGCATTCCATGATCACGGGCCTTTGATTCTTTGAAAGAGACAGCAAGCAGAAATGCAGATAATAAGATAGCTAGGTGAGACCCTACCCTGAAATTATTCCTACCATGCCTATACCTAAACTCCTCTGTCCCAGGCTGACCTTGAACTCAGGAATCTGCCTGCCTTTGTTAACATAAACAAAAGACATGGATGGTATTTTGCCCTGTGATCATCCCTCCGTAAGTCTCTTCATCTCCTTCCATAGGATCTTTCTGACAAGGTGGCTCATATTGCAGCTGCCTCTGTCCCTTTACATCCATGAAGCTCCTTATATAATCCATATTGTATCCTTGTATTTTACGTTCTTGAAAAATTATATATTTAGGAACACATGTTTTCAGCATCCTTTCCCACAGCCTAAAGGGCTGTCTTGAAGATCACAGCATTCTACCATTTTGCTGAGACATTAGGCACACTCTTACCTCCCAGACTCATGCTGTCTCTGATCATCATAGATTCATTAACCTTGGCAGAGAAAACATTCCTTGACGAGGGGACATTAAAATGTGTACATTATTATACAAACAATCCTTATGCCCACAGCAACAACCATCAACACTTGTGGAGACCCACAGCCTGGAGGGTCTATTCCAGGGCAGGAACAAAGCTACCCCATCCCTACCATGGCCAAGCAGGACTCAGCATTTACTCCAAGCTTTGGTTCATTCTATGACTATCTTATAACTAAATATTCCATTTATTCTACTCTAAGTCTGCCACATGGCTGGTTACCTCTCATCATCTCCCATGATTCTGTCCCCCTCCATGTTCCCAGTTAAATGCTCCATGGTTCTCTCTATCCCTGAATTCAATCTCACCTTTGAATATCCCACCTTCTGTTTCCAGCCAAAGCTTATAAAACAATCAAAATTTTATTGAAAGATGTATGCTACATCCACACAGTACACAAGAGATTCTTTCTACTATTCCCTCCTTTAGCCCAATGTAAGACTCTGCCTCTTAGTATATAAATTATATATAATAATAATTACAAAACAATTACAAAATTATTAGGTTAAAAATTACATTCATAAAGCCCATATGTACTTGGTAACCTTGGAGAAATTATGCTATTATTATCCTATCTCGGTAAATTCAGAGTTTTGTATCTAAATAACTTTTATCACAACTTGCAAAGACCTTAAATTTTTTCTTTAAATACTAAACAACTTAAACTTATATGTGAGACTATAACTATCTGGTCTTCAACCCTAGCATAGACCTGAGAAGAAATAAATATTGCCTGAGTATGCAGAAAGTGCACGCAAGCAGCTTCCAAAACTACAGAAATGACAGAGAAAGCTGACTGACTGAACAGTCCTCTAAAATTTCTCTATAAAGCAGGCCATCTAACTTCACACTCCGGGCCCAAAATATCTGAAAGTCTTTTCTGTGAAGTGAGAAATATGAAAAACTTCCCCACCTTGCCCTTCCAAAGCTTTGCAGTCAACTTCCCCTGCAACCGTGTTTGTCCTTTTCAGACAGCATACTGTCAACAGTCGAAGCAAGGAAAGTTTCTTGCCCAGGGGCAGCTTGCCACAATTGAAACAAACTCTATAAGGAGATTCTTCAATGCTCATCATCTTCTTTGAAGTCAAATGGAGGTACTGCCAGGAGGAAACATATCTCACTTTCAAAAAAAGCCTTAAAAATAACAAAATATCTTTAAGTGCCTTATTCTTTGGGTCTCTATGGTTTTAAAGACCATTGATCTATCTATAGCATACCTGAATAGACAAACATTACTTGCTTCTAGCTATTTAATATCTTTCCAATCCAAGAAGCATATTCATGTGATAAACTAGTCTAGTAACGAACATGACCATGAGCTTCATTGATTAACTATTAACTTTTATTACTTAATTATCCTAAACAGTTTGTAATAATAGTTTATAGAGGGGTGGAACTAAACTTTCGTTTTTTTAAAATGGGATGCATAGGTTCAATACCTTATACAAGAGGCAAAACATAATATATGACATGTTGTAACAAAATAATCTTACTTTTATATCAATATGTAAAAATTCAAAACAATCTAAGATTTTTGGATTATAGAATTTTTTGTTTTAAGAGTAGATTCAAGAATATTATTATTTCTATATTATTCCTATATCACTCCTATTTTTTCATCCCTTTTCCCTCCTACATATGAAAGAAAGGATAGAGAAGAGGAAAAGAAAGAAATTCCTGAATTTAACCTCACATACTTTCTTTTCGTCCTGATCAAGACCATTTAACAACTTGTAACCAACCACACTAAATGACAAAATATATTCATAACCCATTGAACAACCAATAAAACATCCACTCCACCATTTGGAAATGGGATAACATTTTCTTAAAAGTTGCTTACTGGTGGTTTGGGGGGCGTCAAAGAAAATTCGGAAAATGGTGAAGTCTTAAGAAAGCTAACTGTAACATTGACATTTATTGTCCCATTGGTATGTGCTGCAAAAATGCAGTCTTAAATAAAGTCCTGATTGGACCAAGTGGTATAGTTGCTTTGAAGCTGACTTGGAAGCAAGTTTTGATGAAGCAGTCTGTGAGTCTGATCTGGGCTGTTTGTTTTATACTTGTTGATGTCTGGTCCTTTTGCTCTGAAAACACATAAACTCTAACAAGTAATATGTATTTCTGCATAAACATGTATGGAATGTGCAGTGTGCACAGATCAGTTAAAAATGATTCTCTGCTCTTTGTTTTAGTAAGTGTGAGACATCTGTCTTTCTTAAGTTATTTTGTATTGTACAACAAATCTGTGATATAAATCTTCATCCATGCCATAGTAAAGGATGGCATATAATAACAAGTCATGTGGACTCTGTAGCAACAAGATTTATTGGCTATGTATAGACATTTAAGTCTCAGCCAGTCTCAGAGCTGTTTTCATGTTGAGGGACGATCAAATATATTATTGCCTACTTTGTTGGTTTTCCTGATTTCTTTCTTCCTGTCTGCAGCTAAGGTCCTCATGGGGGTCTCTCTCCATTAAGTATGATTTCCTATAATTTTGAGAGAAAACATAGCTTTTCTTTTCCTATTGGAACAGATTCAAAATCTCCTCCTCAACACAACATACTTCTTTCTTTCCATTCTGGAAAAAAAAAAAAAAGTCTGATCTAATTCATCAGTCCTTCCTAAAATACATTGCTTTTTTTTTTTTTTTTATTTTTTTTCCATATAATTTATTTACATTTCAAATGATTTCCCCTTTTCTAGCCCCCTACTCCCTGAAAGTCTCGTAAGCCCCCTTCTCTTCCCCTGTCCTCCCACTCACCCCTTCCCACTTCCCCGTTCTGGTTTTGCTGAATACGGCTTCACTGAGTCTTTCCAGAACCAGGGGCCACTCCTCCTTTCTTCTTGTACCTCATTTGATGTGTGGATTATGTTTTGGGTATTCCAGTTTTCTAGGTTAATATCCACTTATTAGTGAGTGCATACCATGATTCATCTTCTGAGTCTGGGTTACCTCACTTAGTATGATGTTCTCTAGCTCCATCCATTTGCCTAAGAATTTCATGAATTCATTGTTTCTAATGGCTGAATAGTACTCCATTGTGTAGATATACCACATTTTTTGCATCCACTCTTCTGTTGAGGGATACCTGGGTTCTTTCCAGCATCTGGCAATTATAAATAGGGCTGCTATGAACATAGTAGAGCATGTATCCTTATTACATGGTGGGGAATCCTCTGGGTATATGCCCAGGAGTGGTATAGCAGGATCTTCTGGAAGTGAGGTGCCCAGTTTTCAGAGGAACCGCCAGACTGATTTCCAGAGTGGTTGTACCAATTTGCAACCCCACCAGCAGTGGAGGAGTGTTCCTCTTTCTCCACACCCTCTCCAACACCTGCTGTCTCCTGAATTTTTAATCTTAGCCATTCTGACTGGTGTAAGGTGAAATCTCAGGGTTGTTTTGATTTGCATTTCCCTAATGACTAATGAAGTTGAGCATTTTTTAAGATGCTTCTCAGCCATCCGAAGTTCTTCAGGTGAGAATTCTTTGTTTAACTCTGTACCCCATTTTTTAATAGGGTTGTTCGGGTTTTCTGGAGTCTAACTTCTTGAGTTCTTTATATATATTGGATATTAGCCCTCTATCTGATGTAGGATTGGTGAAGATCTTTTCCCAATTTGTTGGTTGCCGATCTGTCCTCTTGATTGTGTCCTTTGCATTACAGAAACTTTGTAATTTTATGAGGTCCCATTTGTCAATTCTTGCTCTTAGAGCATACGCTATTGGTGTTCTGTTCAGAAACTTTCTCCCTGTACCGACGTCCTCAAGGGTCTTCCCCAGTTTTTTTTCTATTAGCTTCAGAGTGTCTGGCCTTATGTGGAGATCCGTGATCCATATGGATTTGAGCTTAGTACAAGTTGACAAGGATGGATCAATTCACATTCTTCTGCATGCTGACCTCCAGTTGAACCAGCACCATTTGTTGAAAAGGCTATCTTTTTTCCATTGGATGTTTTCAGCCTCTTTGTCGAGGATCAAGTGGCCATAGGTGTGTGGGTTCATTTCTGGATCTTCAATCCTGTTCCATTGATCCTCCTGCCTGTCACTGTACCAATACCATGCAGTTTTTAACACTATTGCTCTGTAGAATTGCTTGAGGTCAGGGATACTGATTCCCCCAGACTTTCTTTTGTTGCTGAGAATAGTTTTAGCTATCCTGGGTTTTTTGTTGTTCCAAATGAATTTGATAATTGCTCTTTCTAACTCTGTGAAGAATTGAGTTGGGATTTTGATGGGTATTGCATTGAATCTGTATATTGCTTTTGGCAAAATGGCCATTTTAACTATGTTGATTCTACCGATCCATGAGCATGGGAGGTTTTCCCATTTTTTGAGGTCTTCTTCCATTTCCTTCTTCAGAGTCTTGAAGTTCTTGTCATACAGATCTTTCACATGTTTGGTAAGAGTCACCCCAAGATACTTTATACTGTTTGTGGTTATTGTGAAGGGGGTCATTTCCCTAATTTCTTTCTCAGCCGGCTTATCCTTTGAGTATAGGAAGGCCACTGATTTGCTTGAGTTGATTTTATAACCTGCCACTTTGCTGAAGTTGTTTATCAGCTGTAGGAGCTCTCTAGTGGAGTTTTTTGGGTCACTTAGGTAGACTATCATGTCGTCTGCAAATAATGATAGTTTGACTTCTTCCTTTCCAATTTGTATCCCTTTGACCTTCTTATGTTGTCGAATTGCCCGAGCTAGTACCTCTAGTACAATATTGAAAAGATAAGGAGAAAGGGGGCAGCCTTGTCTGGTCCCTGATTTCAGTGGGATTGCTTCAAGTTTCTCTCCATTTAGTTTGATGCTGGCTACCGGTTTGCTGTATACTGCTTTTACTATGTTTAGGTATGGGCCTTGAATTCCTGTTCTCTCCAAGACTTTAAGCATGAAAGGATGCTGAATTTTGTCAAATGCTTTTTCAGTATCCAATGAAATGACCATGTGGTTTTTTTCTTTGAGTTTGTTTATGTAGTGGATTGCATTGATGGATTTCCGTATATTGAACCAACCCTGCATTCCTGGGATAAAGCCTACTTGATCATGGTGGATGATCGTTTTGATGTGTTCTTGGATTCGATTGGCAAGAATTTTATTGAGTATTTTTGCATCGATGTTCATAAGGGAAATTGGTCTGAAGTTCTCTTTCTTTTTTGGATCGTTGTGTGGCTTTGGTATCAGCGTAATTGTGACTTCATAGAAGGAATTGGGTAGTGTTCCTTCTGTTTCTATTTTGTGGAATAGTTTGAAGAGTATTGGTGTTAACTCTTCTTTGAAGGTCTGATAGAATTCTGTACTGAAACCATCTGGTCCTGTGCTTTTTTTTTGGTTGGAAGACTTTCTATGACTCCTTCTATTTCTTTAGGCATTATGGGACTGTTTAGATGGTCTAGTTGGTCCTGATTTAATTTTGGTATTTGGTATCTGTCAAGGAAATTGTCCATTTCCTCCAGATTCTCGAGTTGTGTTGAGTACAGTCTCTTGTAGTAGGATCTGATGATTTTTTGGATTTCCTCAGTTTCCGTTGTTATATCTCCCTTTTCATTTCTAAGTTTGTTAATTTGGATACTTTCTCTGTGCCCTTTGGTCAGTCTGGCTAAGGGTTTATCTATCTTGTTGATTTTCTCAAAGAACCAGCTCCTGGTTTTGTTGATTTTTTGTATGGTTCTCTTTGTTTCTACTTGATTGATTTCGGCCATGAGTTTGATGATTTCCTGCCTTCTACTCCTCCTGGGTGAAATAGCTTCTTTTTGTTCCAGGGCTTTCAGGTGTGTCATTAAGCTGGTAATGTATGCTCTCTCCATTTTCTTTTTGGAGGCACTCAGGGCTATGAGTTTTCCTCTTAGCACTGCTTTCATTGTGTCCCATAGATTTGGGTATGTTGTGTCTTCATTTTCATTGTGTTCTAAAAAGTCTTTAATTTCTTTCTTTATTTCTTCCTTGACCAAGGTATCATTGAGTAGACTATTGTTCAGTTTCCACGTGTATGTGGGTTTTCTGTTGTTTTTGTTGCTATTGAAGACCACTTTTAGTCCATAGTGATCTGATAGGAGGCATGGGATTAGTTCGATCTTCTTATATTTGTTGAGGTCTGTCTTGTGACCAATTATATGGTCGATTTTGGAGAAGGTACCATGAGGTGCTGAGAAAAAGGTATATTCTTTTGCTTTAGGATAGAACGTTCTATATATATCTGTTAAATTTAATTGGTCCAAAGCTTCAATTAGTTTCATTGTGTCCCTGTTTAGTTTCTGTTTTCCTGATCGGTCCATTGAGGAAAGTGCAGAGTTGAAGTCACCCACAATTATTGTGTTAGGTGCAATGTGTGCTTTGAGTTTTAATAAAGTTTCTTTTACGAAAGAGGGTGCCCTTGCATTTGGAGCATAGATGTTCAGGATTGAGAGTTCTTCTTGTTGTATTTTTCCTTTGACCAGCAAGAAGTGTCCCTCAGAGTCTCTTTTGATGACTTTGGGTTGAAAGTCAATTTTATCTGATATTAAAATGGCTACTCCAGCTTGTTTCCTGAGACCATTTGCTTGTATAATTGTCTTCCAGCCTTTTACTCTAAGGTAGTGTTTGTGTTTGACCCTGAGGGGTGTGTTTCCTATAAGCAGCAAAATGTAGGGTCCTGTTTACATATCCAGTCAGTTAGTCTGTGTCTTTTTATTGGGGCATTAATCCCATTAATGTTAAGAGATATTAAGGAATAGTGATTGTTACTTCCTATCATTTTTGACGTTATTTTTCAAATTTGATTGCTTAACTTCTTTTGGGTTTGATGAAAGGTTACTATCTTGCTTTTTTCAGGGTGAAGTTTCCCTCCTTGTATTGGTGTTTTCCTCCTATTATCCTTTGTCGGGCTGGGTTTGCGGATAGATATTGGGTATACTTGGTTTTGTCATGAAATATCTTAGTTTCTCCATCTACGGTGATTGAGAGTTTTGCTGGATATAGTAGTTTTGGCTGGCATTTGTGTTCTCTTAGAGTCTGCATGAGATCTGCCCAGGACCTTCTAACCTCTATAGTCTCAGGTGAAAAGTCTGCTGTGATTCTGATAGGTCTTTCTTTATATGTTACTTGACCTTTTTCTCTTACTGCCTTTAATATTCTTTCTTTGTTTAGAACATTTGGTGTTTTGATTATTATGTGACGGGAAGTATTTCTGTTCTGGTCCAGTCTGTTTGGAGTTCTGTAGGCTTCCTGTATATTCATGGGCATCTCTCTCTTTAGGTTAGAGAAGTTTTCTTCCATAATTTTATTGAAGATATTTGCTGGCCCTTTAAGTTGTAAATCTTCACTCTTATCTATGCCTATAATCCTTAGGTTTGGTCTTCTCATTGTGTCCTGGATTTCCTGGATATTTTGGGTTACAAGCTTTTTGCATTTTGCATTTTCTTTAACTGTTGAGTCCATGGTTTCTATGGAATCTTCAGCATCTGATATTCTTTCTTATATCTCTTGTATTCTGTTGTTGATATTTGCATCTCTGTCCCCTGATTTCTTCCCAAGGCTTTCTATCTCCAAAGTTGTCTCCCTTTGAGTTTTCTTAGTTGTTTCTACTTCTGATTTTAGATCCTGGATGGTTTTGCTTAGCTCCTTCACTTGCTTGTTTGTGCTTTCCTGTAATTCTTTAAGAGATTTTTGTGTTTCCTCTTTCATGACCTCAGCCTGTTGACCAAAGTTCTCCTGTATTTCTTTAAGTGTTTTTTGCGTTTCCTCATTGTTGGCTTTTGTATTCTCCCGGATTTCTTTCAATGATTTTTGTGTTTCCCTTGCAAGGGCTTCTAACTTTTGATCCATTTTCTGCTGAATTTCTATAAGTATGTCTTTCATGTGTTCCTGTACCAGCATCATGACCAGTGATTTTAAATCCAAATCTTGTTTTAGTGGTGTGATGGGGGTATCCAGGACATGTTGGTAGAGGAGAATTGGGTTCAGATGTTGCCATATTGCCTTGATTTCTGTTAGTGACGTTCCTGCGTTTGCCTTTTGCCATCTAGTTCTCACTGGTGTTAGTTTGTCTTGACAGTGCTGGACTTACCAGTGCAAGCTGCCCCTTCCCAGTTGGCCTCTGGTGCACAGCTTACCTCCTGCACTGCCTGTAGACAGGGTGCTGCTGCCCAGGCTGTTCAGATCCTGAAGCAGGCACCCGAAGGCTCCCGCTGGGGCCTGCTGGATTCACTGGAGCACACCGACTTCTCCCAGCTGGCCGCCCGGAAGCCCCTCTAGCCTCTTGCAGGACCTGGAGATGTGGTGCCGCCACCCAGGCTGATCTGGATCCGGAAGCGGAGAGAGTTGAGCTGAGGGCTCCCGCCTGAAGCCTTGCCCCAGATTGTGTCTGTGGACCAGAAGGAGCCAGTGTGCACCCCCAGGGAGCGTCGACGGTTTATGCTGCCAGGACCTCCCCTGTGTTCTGATCACTCCGCTGGGCAGCCGATCCCCCAACCGGGCTGGCGCACACAAGTTTGGCCTGGCCGCCTAGGCCCTGAGTCCAGGCAAAAGCCTGGGAGGCCAAGGTCTGAGCAAAGTTCCCCTAGGGCTATGACTGTTAATTGGGTCTTCCAGGTGACCAGGATGGCAGGTGTGCGTGCTTGTGCTCCCCGAAAGCGCCAGGAGAGTCTGCTGTGCTAACAACCTCCTGGGCGGTTTGACACACAGATGGCCCACCAAGCCGCCCAGTTCTTGGGCTCAGTCCTGGGCCTTTTGGTGCCTAGACCCCCGCTTTGTTAGCCTCAGGCTATGCCTGTAATGGCTCTGCCCGCCAGAGCTCTGTGTCTTCCTGTAGGCAATATGGCAGCGCGTGCGCAGGCCAGGGCAAAAAATCTCCTGGCTGGGTTGGCACCCCGATGGCACCCCGAACAGCCCAGGGGCTGGGTGCAGGCCAACGCCAGTCAGCCTAGACCCCCGCGGTGTTGGCCTTGGATTATGTTTGTGTACCTCAGTCTGTCAGATCTCTCTGGAGTCCGAAACCAAGATGGAGGTGAGCCTCTCCTGACTCAATACATTGCTTTATTAACAGCTATGCTACCTGTTTCTTTGGATTTCAAAAAATTCAAGGTCAATAAAATATCATTTAATTCATCTGTGGTAGACTGCTTAACCTCCTTTGGTTCTATGAAAATATCTCTTACATTTTTGTAAGGTTTGTCCATACTCGCTTGACCTGTAGGATTGCAATTTATATCTGTAGCAGGTTTCACACCATAATGTCTTAAAAAAATTGTTTTATTCTGCTGGATATATATGCCAAAGCTCAATTCAGCTTTTATTTCTAAAGGCAATTAGTACAAAGCATGATTAGTTCTCTCCATCAGTGGCTGTCCTAAGTCGTCTGCAACACTTTAAGATATGAAATCCTCCATCTTCGGTTCTATGGTCTCCAATCTAGCATCTAGGTTCAGAGATTCAGTCCATTATCATCAATGTGGGAGAATGTTAGCATTCAGACAGACATGACATGGGAGGAGCTGAGTGTTCTCTAATTTGTACTGAAGGCAAAAGGGAGAAGACTGTCTCATGGACAGCTAGGAGGACAGTCTTCAAAGCCCACCCCCAAAGTGACACATTTCCTACAAGGCCATACCTACTCTAACAAGCCCACACCTCCTAATAGTGCTACTCCCTGTACAAATCATATTCAAACCACTGCAAGTATATTTTATATTTATTTCCATTTAATTTAAGAAAGTCTTTGATTACTTTCTTAGTTTTTATCTTGACCCATTTTTCAGTTAGTATAGAGTTGCTCTGTTTCCAAGAGTTTATAAGTTTTCTGTTTTTTCTATTATTTTTGGTATCCTGCTTCAGTTGCTGGTGGTCTGAAGAGACACAGTATTATTTTGATTTTCTTGAATTTGGTGAGAGTTGCTTTGTGTCTGAATATATGGTCAGTTTTACAGAAAGTTCCATAAGGTGCTGAGAAGAAAGTATATTCTTTTGTGTTTGGGTGAAATGTTTGATAACTACCTGTTAGGTCCATTTATTATAATTAACATCAGTTACCTCTAGCATTTCTCTGCTTAATTTTGTCAGCCTGACCTGACTATTTGGTGGGAGTAGGATATTGAAGTCTCCCATTATCCATGTATGAGGGTCAATATGTGATTTAAGCTGTTGTAGTATTCATTTTACAAACTTTCGTGTCCTTGTTCTTGGTGCATACATGTTAAAAATGAATGGATTTTCTTTTTGAAGAGTATGTATTTTTCTTTCCCTATTGCTTCACAGTAGTTTTAGGTGGAAGTCTATTTTGTTAGATATTTAAATGACCATACTAGATTGTTTCTTAGGTTCAGATGCTTGGAATACATTTCACCAACCATTCAGCTCAAGGTTATGCCTATCCTTGATATTTAAGTGTGTTGCTTGGATGCCACAGAAAGGTGGATTCAAACTTTGCATCCATTCTGTCAGTCTGTGTTTTTTTTTTAATCAAAAATAGAGAGTTGTCAGTGACCAATGATTGCTGAGTCCTGGTATTACTGTTATTGTGCATATGCATTTCTCTTCTTTTAAATTTATTGGTTTGAATTTATTATTGGTCCCTGTTTTCTTGTATGGATTTAGCCTCTTAAAGTTGAAAGTTTCCTTCTAGTACCTTCTGTGGGACTAGATTTTTAGATAGATATGACAAACTCGTAATCTAATTTTTAGCTTATGTCGGTACAACAACTGACTTGCAGAACGTATTGTATCAATGCTTTTCACTTCAATAGCAAAGTGAAGGCAGCCTGAGACAGGCAATCCTTTCTTTAAATTGTTGACCATGCTAATGGAATTTGCATGCAGGCTCCAGGAATGCCTCCCTTTGCATATTGTATTCTGCAGAGTGTATGGGAGGTTATTGAAGACAATCCCTCTCAGTGTCTGGACTGGTTGGCTCTTGTGTTTTGATCATTATGTGTTGAGATTCTTTCTTTTCTAGTCTATTTGTTGCTCTCTAAAATTCTGAGATGGTGATAGGAATCTCCTTATTAAGGTTAGAGAAAATTTACCTATGAAAATTACCTATGATAGCCTAAGTTAGGGGCAGAATAAGAGGGAACAATTTTGATTTCAAAATATTTGTTGAAAATATTTTCTGTGCCCATGACTTGATTTTCATTTCTTTCTTTATTCCTATTGTTCTTAGACTTTTTTCTTTTCATGCTGTTACATATTTTCTGGATGGATTGTATGAGAAGGTTTTTAGATTTAACATTTTCTTTAACTGATCTATGTATCTAACTATCTACCTATCTATCTATTTATCTATCTATCTATCTATCTATCATCTATCTATCTATCTATCTATCTATCTATCTATCTATCTATCTATCAATCATCTATCTCCTGTTATATCCTCAATGCCTTAGACTCTCTCTTCTATCTCTTGTATTCTGCTGGTGAAACTTTCCTTTATGGCACTTGTTTGAGTTTCTAAACTTTTCATTTTCAGTTTTCCCTCATTTTCTGTTTTCTTTATTGATTGCATTTCCACTTCCAGGTCTTGACTAATTTCCTTCCACTGATTGTGTATTCCTGGATTACTTTAAGGGATTCTTTTATTTCTCCTTTAAGGGCCTCTATCAGTCATGAGGGCTGTTCTATGGTCTTTTTCTTGTGTTTCAGCTGTGTTAGAATATTGAATACTTACTGTGGTAGGTCTGTTGAGTTATAGTTGAAACATATTGTCCTACCTGTAATTGATTGTGCTTTTACGTTTGTGACCAGGCATCTGGAGTGTAATTTTAGGTCTTGATCAAGTCTTTGTTAGGTGAGTATTTTGTTCCTTGGGTTTTTTCTCCTTCTCTTTTTTTTGTGTGGCAAGTTTAGTGGCTGTGTGTTGTCTGTAGAACAATATTCTGGGGTCCTGGTGGCTATGTACACTAGAAATTCCAGGTAAAGTTTATTTTAGGGTATTGGTACTTGACTGTGGAATGGAGAAGAGTTAGGGGCAGAATAAGAGGGAACAAAGCAGGGTATTCTACCAGTATATGCGTAGTTTGTCCCATGTGTATGGGGGAAGGGAGAAGAGGCCACAGTAGAATGTTTGCTAAAATCTGGGTATGAAACTGTGGGATTTCTTTTTTGGTAGAGTAGAAAGAGAATTGATGGCCTATAGTAGTCCTAGCTGTTTCTCTGGCTGTGCAGTGCTACAGTAAGAATCTCATGTTGTCTTTTCATATACAGTAATCAGGACTTCTATTGTAATACACCTCTATGGATACATTGCTACACCACAATCAATTACCAGAAATATGGTCCAGCACACCCATGTAAGGTGCATTTAGGAAAAAACAAAGAACAAAGGAAGAGGGTATATGTCTACCATGACACTGTAGCAGTTCACAGTGTAATCTTCAGATAACTCATGTAGATGTAGTTCAGAAATGTCCCTATTTTCATTTTCATTGTGTTCTTAACACATGTTACTTAGGAATATACTTGCTAATATTCTACTGGAACCATCTTCAGAGTTGTACAAATAAAATCATACAAATTAATGTAAATGAAAATTGAATTTCACTGAAGAAAATGTATGTTGGTATTTGCAAATGTCTCTGTGTACTGCTTCAGTGTCATGCTGTAGTGATTCACTATTCTCTTGTTTTCTGTTTTCTTGTATATCAATCACTACTTCTGTTAGAGAACATCCTTGTGAGATACATTGATATACCAATGTTCTTGTTGCTGTAAAAATACTACTGTTTTTTTATTCTTTTCTTAACAAACTGCCTTTTTCTAGGAATGTACACCCTGCTGTTATGGTGCAAGCAACTTCAAATTTGTAAGAGTATAACTATCAACTTCATTGTAAAGGGGATTTAGTTTTCACTGCAATAAAAGGACATTTAAGAAAATAAACCACAGTGTGGTGCTTTGTACACTCTTGTGTGTATTTTCTAAAGAGGAGACTGTCCTGCAAAACTTAGAGATCTATATACTCTGTTCTCTTTCTTTAGAAAGAACCAAAGTTCTTTCTGCCATAGAAATACAACTTTTATTATTGTGTTCTCAAAATTGTGTTCATTTCCTAGGTATATATACCCAATTCTGATTCCAGTACTTCAGGGTGTAAAACTTAAACTGTTAAGTTTAAGTACTTAAGTACTTAAACTGCAAAGGCAGTGTTCCTATATTAATATGAGAACCATTCATATTCAACTGGATCTTAGAAAGCAAGTGAGGTATGCTACGAGTAAACTACCATTTTCTATCTTACTATTCACCAGAGTTAGCAGTAACTAGTTAGTTAGTGTCTTCTTTGACATATCATTCCTTTCAGTGCACATGGACATCCTTTATGTGAGATCATTGTGAACTATATTGTCCACAAAGAAAGTGAGAGCTTCTTGCTGAGATTATGCTGAAACCCAAGGTCCCGATTCTAGTTACAGATCAAGGTATCATGATCCACATTTATCATTTCAGTATATATAAGGCTGAAACAGGAGTATTACCAATTTTAGTTCAGGCTGTGGTGTACAATGAGATCTTTGTCTCATAAAGAGATGTAAAGAACATTGGCCACAATTCTTATTTACCCAGAGTTCAGTAGACTCTCACACACAGATGGGCAAACATTATTTGTGAAATAGTTTGTTATTGTCAGCAGAAAAAAAGCGATTTTGTTAATTAAATGCTCAAAATACATATTTGGCAAAGGCCAAATTACAGAAATTCATGCAAACTTTTCTAAAATTTTCATTTTGTATTTCATCATTTATGTTATTTTTATGTGTGTGCTCATTTATTAGGTATTAATTAGTACGTTAAGTGGGTATTTTTTTGCAATTTCTATGCAATTCAGAACATATGCTCTCTCATTTGTATAGATGAAGAAGATAAGAAAAGCAAACATTGTTTTGTCTGCTGAACAGTAATGATGGAGCTGAGATTTAAGTTTGATTCTACCATATGACTTAATGCCACACGTATATGGTACAAATAGCCTCCACGCAAAAATGTCATTTCTATGTAGATCAACCATGAATTTATAACAATTTTTGTTATTGCATGTTTGTTATGACTGTAACTAGTACTTCCTAAGAGTTTCTAATATGTCAAGTTTTGTGATAAATTCCTAATTCTTAATTTTTTATTATGTGTATGCATCTGTGTGTACATGATATAATGCACAAGTGATGTCGCAGGATAATTTGTAGGTGTTGCTTTTCTCCTTGCAATCTGTATGTTCCAGGAACTGACATCAAATTCTAAGGTTTGCTGAAATCCTTCCTAACTACTGAGCTGTCTCACCAGCTGTTATGCTAAGTTCCTTAACACAGAGAAAGCTATATGCTTTCATTTTTAAAGAGTTCTGAGATTAGTATTGTCCTTAATTTCTGTCTTTCCCAGATGAAGAAACTAAGGTTTAGAAGAGGCCAGTAAATCCTTGTCATATCACTAAATGGCCTCCCATTTTCACGTCTTAGTGCCTCTCTGGATGTTGGTAGAAATGATCCAGGTAAAGATACAAAGTAATCTGACAATCATAACACTTTGACTGAGAATAAGTATCAGCTATTGTGGTTCTTTCAGATGAGTATACTTCGGCTGCTCTATTACTTTGTTAACAGAATAAAATTAATGTACAACAAATTGTAAATTGTATTCTGGCTTTCTGTATTTTGTACAGGCATGTAGGTTATTTCTTTGGTCATTTATTTTAAGTAAAATCATATAATGATTTGGTAAAAATAAGAAAAAAAGGTAATCTCTGGGCTGTTTAGGCTATTTGAAATCCGACCGCCGGTGCTTGATTCTGTGATGGCACTGGGCTTATTTTAAACTCTATATAAGAAAATGAGTTTAATTTAGAGAAAGAAGACAGATGAAATTATCAAGGTTGGATTCACCGACTATTACTTCTAGAAGCTGGTTACAGCTGTAGGAGGTAGAAAGAGAAAACTACTCTTGTCTGACAGTTTGCAGTTAGAGTGGAAGGAGTCGGTGCTGACACCCAGCCTCTCTACTCTGCTGTTCGTTGTAATTGGCACTAGACTTGACAAGTTCTATGTGTGTTCTCAGAGGGTAAACGGGAGAATATGCTCATTACTCAGAGGGAGAGCACAAGACAAAGTTTCAGTCGGAGTCAGGTGTGCGCTCTTGTTTAGTACCTGCTTTACAAGTGTGATGTAAAAATGAACTTATACTTGACATGACTGTGACTATCAGGGAGTCAGCACCTGTGGCAGTCACCTGAATCCTAATGTCTTAGAAACAGCTAGCTACTTCTCTTTCCCTCTCTATTTCCTCCCCATTCTTATTCCTCCCCATCCTCTTTCTTCCTTCCCTCTCTCTCCAGCCCCACACTTTCTGTGTCTCTTTTTATTTTTCACAGATAGAACAAAATTCAGAAAGAAATATACAACTCCAAATAATTAAGTATTTAAAATTTAGGTCTATAAGTAGTAAAGGTCTTGGCACAAACCAATGTTATAATGATATTGTGAGGATTCTATGGATGTTTGAAGGTTAAGGTAAAACTATCTGATTAGAATTTTTCACTCTTTATGTGATTTACTGATGGTGTAAAGGCAGAGGAGATTTATCTTGGACTGTGGAGAGTGATTTATGTCTTGTATGCGTATTCTGTACTCATTGGTGGCAAATTCAGTGGGTTTTTATTTCCCAGGGTTTTGTTGTTGTTGTAGTAGTAGTTGTTGTTATTGTTTTGTATTGTTTTATTTTGTTTTTAACGTGGGCTTTATGCCAAGCATTACTTTTGGAAAGAGAGCATGGAGAGAATAGTTTTCAAAATGAACAATTAAGTTTAGCCGTTTTCAAACTGCAGTTCTTCAATAATTTCTGCTAGCATATTATAGACCTGCCTCACTAACTGTATTTAATGTGACACTCAGGGTGGTAGCAAATAAAAACACCCCACACCCTGCCATAGCACAGTGTTAGGTGGAACCAAAGGTAAGAACCCACTCTTCCTAAAGAAAATACCATATCAGAAAGAGATAAGACAAAGGAGATAATATTCTGTATTCCATGAAATAGAAAAAGGAAACACATTTGTGTATCATAGACATAGCAAATCAAAAAGCATTCTGCTTGTGAGAGTCTGTAGAAGAATGAGTATTTTATAGAAGCTCACATCTGAATACCAGAAATACAAAAGGAGTTTCTCCAAGATTTGTTTATTATTGTTGCTATCATTTAAACTAAGGACAAGTTTTTAATCATTGACCTCCATGCCAGAAATGGTCTTTTGTAGCAGCTGGGCAATGGGGAATGGATGGGTATACTCTAATGTGCATTCTAGCTCTGTGAGGATTCTGTGTCAGAGTTCTGTCTCCTTTTGTAAATAAAAGCTCAAAAATAAAATAAAACTGTTTAGAGACTTGTGCTTCTTCTTGTTGCATGAGCTCCCATTTTCAAACATGGGGTAACTGGATGGACTATATCATCTTAGCAAATTAGCCCTTAATGTGGTCTCATCTTGTTGCCATCTGAAGTGAGTCAACATTATGTTTTTCTTGTTTATTAGAAAAAGCCAATTTCCTTTTTGGCTATCCTACTCTTCTCAAATAACTAATCCATGGAAATATAATTTATTCTTTTTAGGCCTTGACAATTTAACAGCAGCAGCAGCAACAACAACAAAATGTATGTAGTTGCTTAATTAATAACACTGAAATGCATTATAGTTTTCATCATTCAGCATGCTTTATTTAAATAATCATTATTAATGAAAAAATCATATAATAGATACTCTCACAATAGCCAGTATACAAGCATCTGAATGTGTATGTGTGTGTGTGTGCACATACCTTTGTATACACACAGGCATGTATATGCATTTATCGCCTTTACTTATGATGTTCATTTATTCATTTCATAAATATAAGTGATTAACCTTACAAAATGTTCTATAGTGTCACAACTATGCATAGTGATTATTTATGACACATATGCCCATATTATTTAGTATGTATACACTACAGACTCAGGTAGAACATTTTACCCTCATTTATTACTTCTTTATGGCAAAACAGTACACCATTGTTCTCTGTAGTTCTGCTGCTTAGTAAATAACACACCAGAACTACTTCTGAAGTCTATCTTGATGTTTCTTAGTAATCTTTGATCAGAATGATATATATATATATATATATATATATATATATATATATATATATATATATATATGTATATTTGTATCATATATATATATATATATTTGAACAAATGAACTAGTCTAAATTTATCATGGATATAGAGACAAAAATAATTCATGAACAGAAAAAATTCTTTGTATATTAGGAATGTGTCACATCCTGTGAGGCCTGTGCTATCAGTGGGCACATACCACAGCCTCTCATTTAAGGCTCAGGAACAGACCATGGCAGTTTGGACAGGAGATTCTAAAGGGACTTGCTACAAATGAGTTTCAATCTTTCCTTCATAATTAAGGCCTGGGCTTTTATGCTGTCTTGCTCACCTCCTTTCTTGAATTAACATGCAGACTGAATTCAAAACCAGATTAATGAGCCATTAGCAGCTGTGCAAGAATGTTCTCTCCAACAGCAATCAATAATCCCTTTTCTCCCCTACTGTATGTAAAGTTTTTATGTTTGAGTAATTGATCATTCCTGCCTTCCTGGACAATACACATTTACTAGGAAGTAACAAAGCCCTAGATCTTAAGACAGCAGCAAATTATTACCTATAATGGAATTTGCATGGAAGCAGTAAGGCCATAAAGATGTTGCTCTGTATTGTGCTTACTTATTTAAAATTTGTTCCTAAATTAACATTATATCTTTTCTAGACACACTCACTAGCCTCTTTACAGGAAAAGTGTGGTCCCTAAGCTGACCCTCAAGAACACAGTGATTGGTCAATATACCTTTTCTGCAGGTAATTAAATCTAGTGCTTAAATTAACATATTTAATTCTTGTTTAAATTTATGCATCCAAATTTCCTCTATGTTGTTGTTATTTGGTGAACCTGAAAAACACAAATAGATTATGTTTAAAAAGTAGAAATGTTCTTGGTATATATTTAGTTTAAACCAACTCTATATATTTTTACATAAGTGTATCTGTCTCTTGAATA